>NW_015505401.1:2159395-2203482 GCF_001515645.1 Sinocyclocheilus grahami | reverse complement strand
TAGGCCGCTGTGTTTTTCGTTGCCACTGATGATTCAAACCCGAGTTTTGGGCAGTAGAGTAGCACTTGTTGTTTGTCATTTCTCCGATCACAAATGCAGACATGGTTTTATGTTTACGCGGCGCGATGCAACACAACACGTAAAAAGACAGTATAAGTCATTATAATCCATAATTATGTCCCCACTGGATGCAACAAATGCCTCGTTTATAATGGGTTTTCATGTTTTTGAATCATCGCTCCGGCCGGACAGGGCATGATCACAGTATGGTAAGGGGCGTAACATTTCCGTCAAACGCTTGAGGTATTCAGCCAATCATAACACACTGGATAGCTGGCCAATCACAGCACACCTTGCTTTTCAGACCGATGAGCTTTGTAAAAATCGACGCGTTTCAGAAAGGCGGGGCATAGAGGAGAAACAATAATGTACAGTATGTGGAAAATAATGTGTTTTTTTAACCTTAAACCACAAACATTTCATTACACCAAAAAAATTTCTTTTTAGCAACTTCATATGACCCCTTTAAAGTAAGGAAGTGGTCATTAAACAACTCACAGAGGAGGAAATTCAACGTCTGCACCAAAATCTTGTGCTGATTCTCATGCAGTTGGACGCTTCGTTTGGCCTCTTCTATGGCATCACACACCTCTCTGTTTCAGCCGTCTGTGTGTATCTCTGTGGAGGAGATGAATGCTGCAGCCCCTCCTCTCTCCGCTCTGCTCAGAAACTAACTGGTGGGAAATGTATAATGAATACTAATGAATCCCCACCTCCCTCGACAGGTGTCTTACCTCCACCCCTCTCACAACTAACATCCTGTCCTCTCCTCTCTCCTTCCCTGACAGAGAGGAGTGAGCTACTGACATGTGATGTGAATTTAGCACACACAAGGCTCAGTGGAAACATCCTCTCCACCCTGAGCTCCTTCATTAGTGCTGATTCTTTAACAGACTGGACGAGTTCAATCAGGAAAGTCACGGTGTTCCAGATTTCACCATTCCTGTAAATTATCAGGAAACAAGAGCTAAAGAGTAAAGAAACAGTATATCAGAAACAGCGTATGAATTTATTCTGCTATAATACAGAATAATACAACACTGTTTTTAATGCTAACAACAGAACAGAACAGAACATAAAAAATACCTTTTTTCATTCTGGAATATTTATTTATTTAGCTGAATTTATTCTGCTATAATACAGAATTGTTTTTAATGCTAAGATTTAAAAAAATAATATAATATACAAATTATGAAAACATCATTTCAGTACCGTATTTTTTTCATTCTGGCATATTTATTACAAATAATCCTATTAAGACAATTCAGTCAGTAGCTTACTGTAACACAAAATAAAATATAATTTTCAATTTATAATTTTGTATGAAAACTGTCAAGAACATTTATAAAGCAATTATTGCTGTCAAACGATTTATCGTGATTAATTGCATCCAAAATAAGTTTTTGTTTACATAATAAATATACACAGTACACACATATATTATGTATATATAATACACACACATACAGTATACATTTAGAAAATATTTACATGTATATACATTTACATATTTATATTTATATATTTTATGCTATATATAAATACATTTAATATATAAACATAACATTTTTCTTAAATATATGCATGCATGTGTTTATATTTATATATACACAATAAACATACACAGTATACACACATTATGTAAACAAAAACTTTTATTTTGGATGCGATTAATCATTTGACAGCACTAAAAGCAATCATAATGTACTGAATTTATTTTTATTTTATGCTTATCCTAATTTTAAAAATGTTTAGAGTGATGTCATTTAAATGTACAGTTAATAAATACATATTTTTTGCATGTACAATAATGGCAATAAAAAGAGAGAGTCTCTGATGAAGAAAATAATATAAAATATAACTCTGATATTCTCGATAACACTTAGTATAGGGACCAATTCTCACTATTAACTAGTTATTTATGCATGCACATTACTAGCATATTGGCTGTTTATTAGAACTTATAAAGCAGATATACTGCATCACCATATTCTACATCCTGATTCCTACCCAATACCTAAACTTAACAAATAGCCTACCTTATTAACTATTAATAAGCAGTAATTAGGAGTTTACTGAGACAAAAGTTGTAGTTAATTGTTAGCTAATATTGAGAACTGGACCTTAAAATAAATTGTGACAATATTATATTTTTTGGTTTTTGGATTGAGATTCTAGTATTCTCAGATCTGGCCAAAGACGTTTTTTTTTTTTTAAACTTACATTTTATATATTAAACATGGTGCCAACATTTGACTGAAATTGTTCCATGCTGCTCAACTTTAAAATCAGGCCCAAGTCTAATTGTTTATCAACTGGTATATAAAAGAGTGTTATGTAATGATCAAATTAAAATGTCTTTAGTATTTATTGTGTGAAGCTTGACTGAGCAAGTTAATATGCAAATAGTAACACTTCGTTTGGATACATTCTTCTGGCAGAGAAGGTAACGCCCTGACATGTGTTTTAATTAAGTTTCTCACTTCAGTGCCTAGATATTTGTGGATGTCAACGCAGCGGTCCATGAAGATACAATCCGATATGCCAAATAGTTCTCCTACAGCAGATTATTAATTCCACATCTGAATAACTGCTATTTGATTTGTTTGTTATGTTCTGCATAAAAAGGTCAGAGATTTGGTTTCCCATTAGTTCATTACATACTGCGACATCGTGATTGTACGTACAAACAGCACTTACGGTCTGTGTAGAACCCTGTCTTGGGTTGTCTGTCCCTGTGGAGGAATCAAACGAAGTCTCAAAGACATTCCACATCTGCTCTGAAATTATCTGTCTCAAAAATCTCATTACAATAGAACGTTATACGCTGCTGCCACCTGGTGGCTAGAATACAAACTGCTAAAAAGAATCCAGAACGTTTTGTGAATGCTCAAGCTTTATTTCATAGTTTTTACCTACAACTGAATGCCTTTGAAAGACAAAAAAAGGGGTTTACATTCACTCAGTCCACACGTGATAATGAAATAATCAGCAAAAGATAAGCTTCACATCCTTCATGTATTTCACAATCACTTGTGCTTTTGAACGGGCAGTTTGCTTTACATATCACACAGAATAATAGAAACACACAGAAAGAGTACGCGACTTGTGGAACATGAAGCTACAACAGCAGGCCATCAGAGTTTTCCTAGAAATGAACGAAAATATACAATTAAAACAAAAATGGAGCAGGATTTAATTGGACATAATTTTCACTTAGTAACTGCTCTAGTAAATTTTACAATTATTAAAAAAGAAACATACATAACACAGTGAATTAAGCATGGAATTTTGATGTAGAATGACTGTTTTTGTAAAATGTAATCTATCTAATCTGTCCATCCATCCATCCATGAACAGCTTAGGTTTGTCAGCGGTCATTCTAGGATCATTTACTCACCTCAGACCCCTTACAGCACGTACAAATCGAGAAGATACTCCTTAGGCACAATTCCGATGGCCCCTTTAATCTCCCCCACCCACCAGCCAAACATGTCATACTCCTGTTAAAAAATAAAAATAACAAAAATGATAACCTACGTTCATTAAACTCACTCACTGTTGAGACAAGTCAGTGCAGTGACACAATCGGCGAGGTCAAATCTCATAGGTCAACGCTCAGGGGAATGAAATCTGTCAATATATATAGTTCATTTACCCGATCATCTTCAGACTTCATTTTCATCTCATACTGTCTCTATCTGCACATCCCTACCCCCCATTCTGTCTCCCTCCCAACCTCCTGTCTGTCTTTCCAAGGCCAATTCAAGGACACAAGGCCCATAGGACCTATAAAGATTACACAAGAGAATGTGAACGGGCGATATATTTCGTATGAAGCACAACAGATCTGCGAGCCCGAGGACAGAGTCCTTTTCTCCCCGTACAGAGACGGATCAGCTCTTCTCCAGCTCATGGAAAAGATAACCATAAAGATAAGAAGCAGATAAGATCCGTCCATCCGTCTCTCTTTCTTTATTCCATAATTACAAACAGATTACACGGTGCCATTCACTTCAAAGCCACTAAACCCTGTGTTTTCTCCACATCCACGATACTTCTCGGTTTCTCACAGATGCCTTCTAAACTTTGGGGTTATACTGAGGCAGATCTATCACGCCACATCTTGCTTTCTTTCAAAAAGGAGAATGGAGGGAAGCAGGGAGAGGAGACTGGACTGAACTGAACTAGGGACGCACTGGGGTCTGGGGACTCCCAATGAACTGCAAGTGGCTGCTGGAGGGTCCACCAGAA
The DNA here is from genome assembly GCF_001515645.1 of Sinocyclocheilus grahami. NCBI lineage: Eukaryota > Metazoa > Chordata > Actinopteri > Cypriniformes > Cyprinidae > Sinocyclocheilus > Sinocyclocheilus grahami. Next base: position 2,199,168 of record NW_015505401.1, on the reverse strand, counting down.
AATGTACAACATTTTACAAAATGTATTTTAGGGCTGTCAGCGTTAATGTGTGCATAATATCCAAATTTGGTAATATTTCTATTTTATCCTGCTTTCTAAACATGGTCAGAAATCAAGAGATTCATGCAATTATCTTTATTCTACTGACAGCGCTAGATTTTCACAGTTTGAGAAAAAAATCTGAATAGCTGAAATGCTAAATAATAATTATAAGGAAGTAAATCAATTAATAAATAAATATGGAATTCAAATATATTAAATGTAAAAATTTGTATTAGTATGTTAATTTCAGATACACTATCAACTTAATAAAAAGTAACCATTTTAAAAGATATAACCAATTTAACTGATTAAAAAAAATTTAAAATATATATATAATATAATATAAAAGAATTATACACACTACTATTCAAGTTTTAGAAAAAATCCAATGCAGGCTGCATTTTATATGTTAAAACAGTAATATTGTGAAATATTATTACAATTAAAATGAACAATCATTCTAATAAGCTAATTTGGTGCTCAATAAAACATTTTTTTATTATCAATGGTCAAAAAAAGTTGTACTGCTTAATATTTTTGTGGAAACAGATACTTTTTTTAGGATTCTTTGATGAATATAAAATTCAAAACAACAGCATTTATTAAAAATAGAAATATTTTGTAACATTATAAATACATATTTATGCTACTGTAATCTCAGAAACAATTAATTTGTAGTTTTTTAAATCACACTTCATTTAAACCTATTTATACGCTTGAAATATAGCTGCCTTATAATTTAGGAAGGGGTCTAGGCATTCATCATATCTGGGAGTCCTTGGCATCAAAACGTCATATCGAAAATCCTATACTACTTTGCAAAGGCAGAACACAGTGACACTTTTCGTCAAAATTGAGTTATGACTGAAATGGGGTCTCTATGATCTGTCTATGTGACAGACAGGTTTGGCTCAATGTAAACAAAGTAAAAACACTAACTCAATTACAGTTTCAGCTTTGGTGTAGTTCCTGTGCTTTGCCTTTGTAGGGCAGTATAGAGGACCTTAATGGGGCCCTCACTCATCAGGGGGGCCCAGGTTGCCAATCTGCAACCTCAGTTCTGCATGTTTTTGAAAGTTCCCACATAAACACTCATTTGTTGTACTTGAAAAGAACGGTCAGCTACATTGAAACCTCGAAACATCTCAATCCAGTGTACTCTGACAGTGTACTTTTTTCTCTCTGACATTCAAGTCTTGGATCTCTCTAAAGCTGACAAGACACTCACTGCTCGTCACCTCACCGTCGGAGAAAAACATCTCTCTCTGTATGGTTCAGAAAGAGCAATGAGGTTTGAATCATACCCCATCTGAAGTTAAATATGAAGTTTGTGGGCCCCTACTTGACCCCGGCAGCCTAAGTGATTCCTGCTGTATAATGTATAGTGCTCAGCTCCGGCCAGCAAACCTCTTACTGCCTGCGTGCACGTATCTGTCTATAAAACACAGGTCTGGTTATGCAGCTGCTGACAGCTGCCGCAGACACACATGCTGTAATGGAGAGCGTCTCTCCACCGCCAACTGTCCTCAGTGTGCACTGTCCTCCTCATAAGACAAAAAAGAAAAATTTTGCTGAAAGACCACAGATATAAATAAATCTTTCGTTATCTGTAAAGCTTAGATTTGGAATATAATTTAGAATATATTGCATGTATATGTTCTAATAAAGTCAGGACTGTAGATCAGGTGTTTTTTAAGCTGCTTGTTTTCAGACTTAACAGAAACTGGGAGCATTGATATATTAAATTAATTGATTCCAGAAATTTCAAGACCTATATGTTCTTCAGGAAAAACAATTTCATTAATTACATTTAATTTCATACCTGGATTTTGTGCTCTTAGCATTTTCATTTAGATTATAGTTATTATTTTAACATATACATTTAATATATATGTTATAACATAATATACATTTTATATACAATGTATATTACAGTTTATACATTTTATATATATAAATATAATGTATGTTATATGTATGCATATTACATATATTATAACATATATTGAAATAACTATAATCTAAATAAAAAAATGTGTATATATATATATATATATTTTTTTTTTTTACTGAGAACCAAACAAATACATTTTAATGATTAATAATTATTTGTAATTAATTAAAATTTGTCCTTATGATGCTTAATAATTAATACATTTTAAATAATAATCTTAAACATTTTAAAATTAAAAATGTTTTTAATGTTGTTTTATACAATATTTTACATGTATATACATATTAGTTAAATATAATGATATTTAAATAATATCATACTATTTTTTCACATAGCATGAGTTAGTCTCAATATACATAGCATTCTTTATATTTTAAGAATGGAGTCCTTTGCAAAAATTATATTCATCATATTTGAGGGTACGTGGCATTAAAATATTTGAAGACCTCCACAGTATATAACAGCCAAATTATGCAAGTAATATGAAAGTGACATCTTAAAAGTATTCATTTTTAAAATCTTACTAAAACATTTTGAACAATATTGTAATTTCATAAACAAATGATTCTGCTGTCTTTAAAATACATATGAAAGCAAAACATGTTAATGTCCAAAATTTACACACCTCAGGTCGCCAAATATAGGGCAGTTGTCCAGGCTGTGTGAAACAAGACAGGAAGTGCACATGTGAAGGGGTGAAGTGGAAACTTCCTGTTGCTGTCCTTTGATACAGACACACCTCATTGACAGAGCAGCGCCTGGTGCCGTGTGTGTGCGAATTTGTGCGCGTGCAAGAGGGTCAGATTAGAAGGTGAGGGTGACAAATAAGTCTGCAACAGGAAAGCAATGCAGACCTCACACTCCTCCTACATGCCCACACACGATTATTCAGTGCCTATCTAAGGAAGCCGACATGTAAGGTCACATAGACTTCCTAATTTAGCATTTAGCAGACTAAAGTGACCTTTGAAATATCTTGATGCAAGTTGAATAATTTAAATCCTGCATGATTAAAATTAGCATATTATGCCACTGAAATTATGTGGGTCATTGAGGTTTACAATGCTTCTGGACCCCAGACGGACCATGTGACAGAAAATATGTTATTATTTTTACTTGAACTAATAACAATAATTTTAGATTAGTTTTAGATAGTGGTTTATAAATTAATTTACATTAGAATTTTTATCTCCGTTTTCTATATATTGATTCATTTGTCTCCTGCCAGTCTGTGACTGTAAAAAATATATTTATTAAGCTGCCTCCTGGTTAAATAAAGGTAAAAGAAACAAACTTGTTTATGCCACATTACACATTGAAACTTTTCCTGAAAATGGTATTAAAGTTTTTTTTTTTTTTAACTATATGAAGCCAACATGAATACAAATAACATAAGAATTTGTCACTAGCTTTAAACTAGATCATGGACACTTATATAGTACGTCCTTGACCCACAAATTTCCATACCATTATTCATAAACACCAGCATAATGTCGATACCTCAAAACCTCTCTTCTAAAAGAGAAAGCACAAACACGATTAAGCTTTCCAGTTCTTTCTCTGAAGGGCAACGGCGCTAAGTAGACAAACCGCAAGATACCGAGTTTGTTTCTGGGAACGGAGCAGCCTGACCTGTTTTAAGTAGCCCTGAGAGGTATCGAGCTAATTCTGTTAGCCAGGTACAAACCCCACGGGCAGTTCCCAGATCTGCACAGCCGGCCTACGCATCGGAGCTGACAGGTATGGGAAGTTTTTAAGCAAACGCACTTCTCCGCAGCACCTGGTACGAATAGAGATGTGGATTCAGTGTTTCCTGAGAACACAGACTACCATTACAGTCATAAATAGTGACTGGCTGAGATGTGTATATGCTAAAGGTCTGCGTACGGTTGCCCTCACTGAACATGGCATTGAGCCGTCTTCCAATGCTGAAATACCCACACACAAATGAGCTCGGAGACGCGCACATGCACTGGGCAGACGTGGAGAGAGGTGACAGAACGCCACTGGCTGCCAGACTGCTCTGCTCAGGGCCAAGAGCACTAAAATGGTTTCCGTTGTGACAAGACTAATCCCATCACTGTGCGCAGGGAGAGGGTGTACTTCACTTCCACACTCGTGCAAAAAACAGGCCCAAAACTAACCTTTCTGCATCTGACTCAAATGTGTTATCCAGACGTCACAGTGTATTTATTTAACTGAATGTTTTTGCAAATTCATCTTTTCCTGCTGACGTCTGAGAGGGCAGGGTAATAAACATTACCTCATGCTGTATTATTTTTGTCCTCCATCACGTGGGTTGTGACAACTGCGGCAAGTCTGGAAGTTTCCAGGCCATGGCTCCCGTCTTACCTTGCTGAGGATGTAGATGGTGTCTCCTCGCTTGAAGGACAGCTCATCGGGATGCTCTCCAGCACAATCCCACAAGCCCTGGAAGTAGTTGGTGTAGTCTGTGCTCTTGGTCACTGCTGCAGGGGAAAGAATAGAAGATCATTTAAAAACAGAATTTAATTATTAAAGAGCATTTATGATAGAATTTTGTGTTTTTAAAGGCATCGTTCTGAACTCAATACACTCTTAACATATGCATCACAAAATGTTTATGAAGTGCTGTAAAAATGGGGATCGTTAGGTTGTTGGTTTGGTCTCTGAACATCTCACTCTCAATGTATGTACACTACCATTCAAAAGTTTGGGGTCGGTGAGATTTTTATTTTATTTTTTTATATATTTTTGAATAAAGTCTCTTATGCTCACCAAGGCTGCATTTATTTGATCAAAAATACAGATAATAATGTGAAATATCACCACAATTTAATGATAAGAATGTGAAATATTAACAGTTTCAAAATAACTTTTCTCTAACGTAATATCTTTTAAAATGTACTTTATTCCTGCGATGGCAAGGCTGAATTTTCAGCATCATTACTCCAGTCTTCAGTGTCACATGATCCTTCAGAATTCATTCTAATACGCTTGGCGCTCAAGAAACATTTGTTTTTATTATTAATGTTGAACAGTTGTGCTGCTTAATAATTTTGTGGAAACTGTGATTGATTCTTTGCTGTAAAGAAATTTCAAAAGAACAACATTTATTTGAAATAGAAATCTTTTGTAACATTATAATGTCTTTACTGTCACTTTGGATCAACTGAATGCATTTTTGCTGAAAAAAGTGTTAATTTCCACCGATTATTGTTTGATCTCAAAATTTTTTTGCAAAAAGACATATGTGATAATCACAAATACAATTTCAAGCTAGTTTAGTTTAGGATGATTCCAAGGGCCTGGCTAGGGACCATAGTGGCGTGCCCCTAGGTTCTTGGTTGAAGACCCCAGTGTTTTTCTGGCTCAGAAAGATCCACTAGTGGGCAGCAGAGAGTATAAATTGCTGAACTGAGGCTCTTGCCAGTTGAAATGCATACTGAAGAACTCTCTAATGAAAGACTCCTCACTGTTGTAAGTTAACTTGCAACTTGTATTACAAGCCACATTTGTTTTTAAGCCTTTTTTATTTATAAAGCTTTTGATTTTTTTATAATCTTCAGCAAAGTTTCAGTCCCTTTCAAAAGAACATTTATTTTCTATCTCAAAACATCAACAAAAACAATGCACTTGGGTTTACATTTAACCATGCTCTTGGCTCTTGGTTTAGAGCATTATTTATTCATATCAACAATATATTTACTAATCTACATCGTCTACCCAAAGGCAGCACCATGAGTGGGTGTTTAGTAAAACTGCTTTCATATAAAGAAAAAAAAATACCCCTAAAGGTAAATATCTTTTAGCAGACATTATTGCTGGCAGATTCCCAGCTATGCTGATTTGGCAGATTATTCTAATTATTTTCTAAATATAACCTTACCCACTGCTGCTCTAAGGTTTTATTTAGGGCTGCCTCCTAAAACAACCAGGCAGTATTACACCTGCTGCACCGGTCTGGAATCAGCATTATTGCATTCACTTACAGGATTTTAAAACGTTATTCAAAACAGCCCTGAATGATGACAACAAACACTAATAAGGAAAATTCATATGACGATCTTGCTTTCCAGAATCTGTGAAGCTTGTATTATTCCCCTCCATTATGCTCTAGCTGGCCTCCTCCTCTGAGCATCTGTCACGAGATCCTGCCTCAGCCATCACTTCTGTCAGCAGGACTTCCTGTGCTGTGAGCCTAGAGCAGAGGGCCATGGTGGGCCACAGTGCACCAATGGAGTCAGCTTCCTGCCAGAGCCTACCAACCCCTGCCCAGTGCCCAGCACCCGGCAGGATACATGCTTCCCCACACAGGCACAGAAAAACCAATATAGCTTTTTAAAATAATAACTGAGATTATGGCAAGAGTATTGTTGAGCATTTGTCTAACTAATAAACACAAATCTGTTAAATTAAGTATCATTACAAATAATAAACGGTGCAAAAATACAGAAAAAAAATTCCCTTCCAGGCCCTTCCTGTGGTCCAGACTAACTTCCTACTCCTGTCATCAGTGTGACTTCACCAGCTAACCTCCCAAATCCATATGTACCTGCAATATCCATTTCTTCTCTTCCACATTCTATCTTTTGTTGTCATTTCAAGACCTCATCCTTCCTATCTTTGCCCTTTTAAGATAAAAAAAAAAAGTTGGACAGACAAATGATAGCCACCCAGGCAGATCTGGGAGTCTGTGTGGTGTTATGGGACACCAGGGCAGGTAGGGGATGGACAGGCCTGGTGACCTAGTGGTAATTACCTGTCACAGGGGTAGATGGTGGTGGGGGTTTGTTGGCCAGGGTCACTGTTGGTTTAACAGGTTGGGGTGTATCTTCCTCTGAGAGGGAGAGAATAGATGTGCCAGTCAGAGCGGAGAGCAATACACCAAATAAAAAAATTCTGTAGCCATTTTCCACCACATACATAGAGGAACCACCCTAAGGGGATTTTACATGACTATAACTGTTTATCAACATCAGAAGTGAATAGATAACAGTAAAATATTTCAAGCTGCAGTCCGTCATTTTTTTGAGTTCAGAATTTACTAAATTTATATCATAAGCAAGTACACCATGAATCCATTTTCCAAATCGTGTTTTTGGCTTGTCCTGAATACGGTACACCTATAATAAATGTTTATATTTGGACTATTTTAGACTGGTTCGGGTAGGTACCGCTGCGGAGTAGCCCAGTACCTGCGTGATTCGTCATAGACATAAACAGAGAGAAGTAGCTCCGGCTACAATGTTATTCCTCAAGACGCATGCAGTTGTGTTTATTAACCGCTAGAGCGCCAAAACATACGGACTGCAGCTTTACAATTAAATTAAATTTAAATACTTCAGCATCCCCACAACCCTACATAGGATAATGGATGGATTAATAAAATAAATAAATAAATATAATATAATTATTAGGCAAATAAACCAAAAAATATGAAATTGAGGTGCAAACCTGGGAGTTCTTCATAAATGTCATCATCAATAGGTGCAGGATGGTTGGTTGGGTGGTTCATAGGTAAGCAGTCATCATACTCTTCTTCATCTTCAGGAATGACTCCACCCATGTCTGATAGTGAAAACACATGCAAAACATGATGCATTTGTTCATAAAAGACACGCTTTTCCTGATGTACAGTCCTACCTTTGATCAGAAAGTCAATGTGCTCCACCCACTCTTTTGAATCTTTCTCAGACACAGCACAGAACTGCAGCAAAAAAAAAGGTATTGTGAGTGATAATGATCTGAGGATATGAATAAGCACTGCATGTTTCAGACATGTTATGAGAGGTGACCAACCTGATATACACGCTTGTCTGGAGCAGAGATCTCAAAGCAGCAATCTCGCTTTGCATCTTTCCGCAGGGTGTTGTTCATTTTGACTGTGTATCCGACAATATTAAACTCTCCCTTCTGCTGTTTATCTAGTCAAGATTACGAAATGATCCAATTTCAGAAAAAAGAAATTGAATTCAGGACTACATTTATTGGTGACAACAAAAACGGTAGATTTCCCACCTTTCTCACTGCCATAGTAGTAGAATATGTTGTTGCTTAAAGCACACCATCTCTTCTGCCATTCATTGCCAAAGAAGCTGTGATCTATAAGAAGTGGAAAGGAGTTTTTTTTTTATTCTATTTATTTTATTTTATTTTATTCATGAGCAGCCTGTTTGTGAATGCAGAAACCTACCCTTTCTGCGCTTCTCCAGATAGCCACTCTTTAAAATGGACTGAAGATCCTGAGCTGCCACCGGAGGGGACTGTTGAACTCCTGATTTCAACAAACAGAAAATTATTATATTTTAGTTCAGCTTATTTATGATGAGCAGTGCTAACTGTGCTGGTGAAGAATCCACAAAGAGGAGCACCTGCCTTCACAACAAATTAAATGCATTTGCTAATAACAGCCAGAAAGCTAATTCCATGCCTTTAGGTTTAAAAATCAAAGGTCGACATCAAGCGAGACTAAAGTTAGCAGAGATTCAAACCTGGATAGAGTTTCATGCACCGATCTGTCAGGTACAGCAGTATGTGAAACAGATGCATGGTCTGTTTTCAAAGCAAACTTCCCCTCTAGTTTACACTGCCCTCCCTTCTCTTGTGTACACAGTACCATTGCATTGCTGAATGAGTGTGAGTGAGCAGAGCAGTGTTATGAATGACAGAGGCAATTGTGGAATGTTTGCAATTATGTATAAAGTGCTGTCAAGGGAGCATGACACACGCTGACTGTGAAAAGCAAACTGAACACACTCAGTTGGAGCGGATTTCTCTTAAATCTGGTAGAAAATGTCTGGTAGAAGCACTAGCAGAGAAATCATAAATCATGCTGTCTTTTAGAGCAAACACTGGCAAAACAATTAAAAAAGACATTTTGACATTTTGGAAAATACGAACTCGTTGGCACAGAGCATCACTTTGATTTTTGCATCTTCCTTAGTGAAAATTTTAAATAAATAATACAATTTTAAAAATATATATATACTTCTGTTCACAGATTTAAAAAAAAAAAAAAAAAAAGGAAGATTGGCTGCATTTATCTGATCAAAAAGTGAAAAAGTAAACTGTCAAAAACAGCAATATTTATAAACAGTATTACAATTTACAACGGCTGTTTTTCTATTTTAATATAATTAAAAAGCCATTTTTTCTTGATGACAAGAAGGCTCAATTTTCAGCAGCCAAGTCTTCTTCATAGCCCTTAAGAAATAATTGTAATATGCTGATTTGGTAACAATCAAAAAGCCGTTCTTAACAGTAGTTGAAAATGTTTGTGTTTCTTAAAGAAGTGTGGAAATTGAGATTGAGATCAAGTTTGAAGAACAGCATTTATTTGAAATAGAAATCTTAATCATATAAATCATAAATGTCTTTACTGTCATTTCTGATCAATTTGTCCTTGCTCAATAAAAGAGTCAGTTTCTTCAAATAAATCATAGTGATCCCAAGCATTTGAATGGTAATGTTGTTACACAAACCCATAACTATAAGTCATGACTGAAAATGTGTACTATGAACTCCCTTTAAATGATCTTTATCCATGTTACAATGCTAACTTCATAAGTAGCGAATGTGGTTGCAATTGCAAAAGGCCATAAATAAACAATGGCAACACGTTTCACCTGCCTCTGACTCTCAACAAATACAGCCTGAGATGTGTCTCTCCGTTTTGACTTTCTTTTTTTATGAAAAAAAAATGACAAACTCCCTGCCTTTGACCAAATAGTGGCATTATGGTTGCACAAGCTCACAACTTCACTTGCTTTAGTACATCTGTCCAAAATAAATAGTCTCAAATAACTTTTTGGTCAATCTCCAAATGCCGTTTTGATTCGCCTAGGCTCTGCAGTGTGCACTGACAGGCTTCAATCCCATCTTGGAGCTAAACAGCTGTTCTCTCTGGCAAGTACAGGGCAAAATGACCTATAAAACACATGACTGCACTACAGCAGTAAACCTCTTCCTACCATATACATACACACAACCACTCTCGGCCTGCATCCTACCCTACCGATAATGTACGTTTCTGAATGCAATAATCAGATATGATGCATGATTCGAAATGAGTCAGATGAACTGGATTTCCTTAAATGTAAATTCTACCAATAGCATTCATTTAGCAGACGCTAATAAAACAGAAGCCTGAATTGACATTGGCTGTGGGCGGCATTGTCTGGGCTGCAGACCATAAACCATTTGCTCAGAGACAAAAGAGAGCTAAACCCTTGACGTATGTGCCTTCAAACCGTTCCTGAGCCTGTTGCCGGGTTACATCAGTCTTTCAAGCACCTCATTCAGCTTTTGTGTTCTTCTACCACTACTAAAAAAATCCTAGACAGGACATGACAAAGGACTGCCACAATGATACTGTGTTATGACAGCTAAGGCTGCAGAAAAGATGATAACTGATTCATTCATAAGCGGAGAGAGAAATGCTTTTTGTTTCTTAATTTATGTGAATTCTGTACATGCAATCTGAGTGCAGAATAGATTGCAGCGATTCTTTCATAATACTCACAATTACAAACTTTTCTTTTGACTTCCGGGAGAGAATTCAAGGGTACAGAACAATGTCACATGACATTCCTGTCTCACAAGTTCTCCTAAAACAATTGCAGATGCTCCATGCTTCTCTTCTCTGGTAACACTTTTAAATAAATCACACAATTTTCCACTCACCATCATAAGCGCTTTCCTCATCTCTGTCAGTCTGCTCTGACTGCAGCGATCCTCCGTCGTTAGTGTCCGCTTCATCAGGCTCTGGAAGCTCTTCATCTCCTACACAACGGAGTCTTCATCAGCATTCTCAGAAAGGCCACATTTTCAAACCTCCACCAGCAAGACACAATAAGACTGTCTAGTTCAGATATTATGTAGGCTATGTTGTTTGCAGATATGATATCTGACAGCACAGGAATTTGGACATGGTGCCTTTGAGTGGCACGCGCTTTGCAGAGATTTGGAATATTAACGGAACACTGGAACAGTTCACCTAAAAATGAAAATATGCTTAAAATATACTCAGGCCATTCAAGATGTAGATGAGTTTGCTTCTTAAACTTAATGGATTTGGAAAAAACTTAGCATTACATCACTTGCTCACCAATGGATCCACTGCAGTGAATGGGTGACATCAGAATGAGAGTTCAAGTAATGAGAGTAATCCACACAATGTCAGTCTTTTATTTAACGCCTTTTAACGTGAAAAGCTAAGGATTTGTAAGAAACAAATCAATCATTAAGGCATTTTAACTATAAATTGTTGCTTCTGGTCAAAATACTCCATTATAGTCCATAATCCTTAATACTGCTTTCTCCAGTGAGTCTATCCCCTGTTGTCCTCTCACATCCAAATCCACCAACATATTTGTTTAGAACTGTTTTGGACTGTTTTCACTTATAAAAGGTGATTGATGTGTTCATATTTCTCTCCTGATTCAGACAAGGTGGCTTTTTCACTAGAGAAAGCAATATTATGGATAGTACAACCAAAGCAAAGGGTTTATGTAAAAAAAAATAAAGATGGATTTGTTTCTTAAAAACATGCAGATTTACAAGACATTAACTGATGGACTGGTGTCAGTTACTTGTGGATTATTGTGATGTTTTTATCAGCTGTTTGGACTCTCATTCTAACGGCACTCATTCACTGCAGAGGATCCATTGGTGAGCAAGTGATGCAAGTCTAAACTTCTCCAAATCTGTTCCGATGAATAAACAGGCTCAGTTTGGATGCCCTGAGGGCGAGTACATTTTCAGCAAATTTGTATTTTTTGGCTGAACTATTCCTTTAATATGGAAGATAAACAGACCTCCTGTAACACTATAGACAGTTTGAATCACATTCCCTCACAATATAATTAATACTAAAGATGATGGCAAAGCAAAAATGATGCATATGTTTGTGCCATCATGTTGAATTTGAGCAAATAACTTCCTGTTCACGTTGTGATATTGTGGTAATAGTGCCGCTGTAATGTGCTATACCAAACTCAGCCCTCAACCCACATCTCAACCTTAAATTTGTAGTAGAAAACACGAAACTAATCTGTGAACAGTTATATGTAGGGATGCACGGATATGATATATCGTGCATCCCTAGTTATATGGTGACTTGAAGGTTATTTTTTAAAGCACTTTTTTCATGTGTTCCAATCAGAAGAGAAACCATGTATGTGTATTAGCTATATATATTTGTCATGCAACAATGTTTACATACGCAGAGTTGAAGTTTTCATGTACAGAATGAATGCTAACTATGATGCAGCAGGATAGAGTGAAGCACACAGTAGCCTACAACATAGTGGGGAAGTACTAGTTTACTCCACCATGCTTGAACTTTAGCCCCTCCCCCAGACACATAACACAAACACATCAAAACTTACCTTTGTCCTTGAAATCTTGAGAGTAGCTGGAACACAAATAATTTGGATTTGTTGAATACTTTATCAGCATAGAGTCACAAACATAACAGGTAATAGCTATTACATGAATACATTCTGTCGTACCTCGATTTCACATCTTTAATGCGCTTGATAAAGGCATCCTTTTTCTCTTTTGCTTTCTTGCTCAAATTCTCCCCTTTAAGGACATCGGTTAAAAAAGTTTCCAGATCTGAAAACAGACACTGTTTTATAAGCGTAGCTTCTTTTTTTTTGTTGCCATTTTTCGCTCTTCTTGAATTCCTCAACTCAAGTAGCCTAGGTTTATGCAAACAGGTGCACTTCATGTTTGAGGAACATAACTTTCGACTATTCCAAACTAATGGCACTTTGATTAGTTTACTGGCAAGGCTACATCCCTGCTGGAAAATACATCTTAAGCTGGTCTTTGGCCAGAAACAACTACTATCAACCTGTTTTGTTTTTGTAACATTGTAACTGGCCAGCCAGCTAATAACAACCTTACTCCATCTAATTAGCGTAACGTTAGCTGGCAACTATCTACCGTGTTCAAACATCGCTAGCATATTAAGCTAGAGTCTCCCACAGGTATGTTAGGACTCAAACTTTTTAAAAAAAACTGCACAAGAAAACTAAAATAGAAATTTCATCTGCAGTTGAAGCATCATAAACTCTCTACTTTCATACCTATTGTTGACTTAGTAATTAAAACAACACGTTAAAACACAAAACATGTATTCGCACCCTGCCTCGTCTTTAGAAAAAAGTAAACAAAGGCCACTCTATGCTCTAACCAAGTTACAGGGAAATATTCTCAACGTCTGTCGGTAGACTAAACTTCCTCTTTTCAACCAAGTACGAACAGAAATAAATGTAGAGTTTATAACTGAAGACAAAAAATATATATTCTATTCCGACTGCGCTCGAAACCTAAACGTTCGCTTTATCAACTGTTGTATTATCATACATATATAAATATTGCGATAGTACCTGAAATGAGTGTCGTCAAGTCTTCCGGGATGGACCTCATTGTGATAAACCGCTTGACCCAGTAAGATATAGCCTTCGAAACACGGAAGTTACAAGTGGACTGTGAAATACGGAAGAAGCAGCAGAAACCACTATTCAAATTAGACACTATTATTCATCACGCCTGCTCCAGCAGAAACATTTGAGTGCTCACCCTATACAGTGGACACTAGTTTTACGTGCACGATTTGACAGGAATGATGCACTTTCCATAAGTCATTTTATTGCATTATTCGTCGAATTCACTTTCACTGTGATAATATTTACTTTTGATGTTTTTATTAGCATGAGAGCGAAAAAAACAGATGGGAAAGATACAGCTGAGCATGCCCATATGATCTAATCTAATCTGAATCTTCAAGATTCAAGAAGCTTCACTACTTCCTTAGCCAAAGAGGCAATCCTCATTTGCAAACTTTGGTAAGTAACTGCTGAATGTCCTGTTTTTTTGTGTTTTTTTTGCCCTCTGTACCTTTGTATACACTGCTGGTGCAATAGAGGATTTTAGTGAGAGGATCTAAGGACCTTTCAGCCCTTTTAGATGAGCCTGCTGTTTGGAGTGGGGCCCACTTATCCTGAGGAGTGAGACAGGTGAAGAATGTGATGCACAGCTTTCATAGGAAAACACATTGCTATCCATTTCCATCTGGCTCTGTGCGCTCTCTCTGTGCTCCTCTGCTGTTTCACCGAGATTACTGCAGAGAACAGATCCCTGCCAGGAGACCTGCACTCTGTCACCTTCTCAAAATACCTCTCCTAGAAAATGATAAGGAGTGGAATCCAAAAGTCCAAAATATTTGTTAAAGGAATACAGCAAGTTATTTTGCACATTATTATTAGATCCATATTTTGTGAACAAGCCTTGCTGTGATATATTTATGCACCTAAGCAAATACAGCTATTCATAGGAATGACTTAAGTGAAACAATAAAAGGCTGATTTTACTTTATGAAAGTATTGGCTGATATTCAACACTGACATCCTGCCTGCTTGTTCGCTCGGCTTGAGCACTGCTTGAACCTCATTTGACCTGGCCACAGATCCATCTGGTGTGGAGGGGGAAAGAGAGGTGATGTGCCCTTTGACCTTTTAAAGGAGAGGGGAGCAGCTCCGTATCTCATGCTCCTCAGCCGATCCTGTTTGATCTGGACTCACCTCAGTTCACAAGTCTCAGCTTCTGGCCCCAACCCACAAAGGGAGGAATGTGTGTGAGTGTTTAAATGCATTTTACACCAGTATCACCATAACCAGTGATCATCATCTTTATTAAATTAGACATATCGTACTTCTCTTCATCCCAGAGTTTTGGCATTATACTTTGTAGTTTTTTCTGGGGTAAAACAATGTTTTAATTATTTTTGGTCGACATGACTCTGTGGTGGCCAGCACTGTCATGCATGTGCATATGGAAACCACTGACTGCCACATTCTGAATCATTCCTTTTTTTTTCTTGCAAGCCTTGTGACTTGAGCCTGTAACATTTTCCTTTGCTTTGGTTTTGTTTCAGAGAGCTGGTAGAGAAGAATTGCTTCGTTGGCCCAAAACAATACTGAAATGTAATGTTTATGGCAGCCACGTGAAGACATACTAGACTTGAAAACATACCTGAGATGGGTGAGGTCACCAGCAAATACTATGACATGTTGGTAAGTCATATCTGAATCAGACCACCTGAACAGCCTCCGAACATCTCAGGGCACACTGTTGCCACTGTAATTCACACTGCCTGTAGGGTGCAGGGGTATCTGTGAAGTTCAACTTTGTGATGGATGAGATGGTGTTTTTGCCCCATGGCCTTTGAGGGATTAGGCTGCTCAGGTGTTGTTTTTAAAAGACTTAGAATTAGCTTTCATTTAAACATTTAAACTGTCTTTTGACACCACTTTCACCGCCAGTTTCTGGAGAAGAAGAAAAAAGTCTGGGCTCCCTTGGATTGAACCTTGATTTTAATGTTTAATGTCTAATGTCAACAAAAGAATGCATCAATCATAAGTTACATCAGAAAGGTACCTTTGTAACCGTTGTTCCTGTGTTTGTCTTTGGCAGGCATTTGGTTCTTTGATTAATAATTACTGTAGATATATTCATGAGGCTTTTACAGTGTTTCTGAGTGAACCTGTGCCAGTCATTTGATTTAACATTACATAGTGAAGCCTCGCTTGCAGCCGCAGGAGGAAAAACTCTTTATGTTAGATGAAAAGAGATGTTTAAGAAGCAGACCACGTAAGTGCAACTAGAAGATGAGTAATTGCATACCTCAGGAATTCCATAAACATGATCTATGAGATAATATCATGCTTCATAGAGCTAATTTGTTCATTTGTATTCTGTGGTGTTGCTGTGGTTGGCCTTCTACTTGAGCCATTCTATTTGATTGAGATCCTTAAAAGGTTTGAACCCTTAAAGGGATATTTCACTCATAAATGAAAATTCTGTAATCTTTTATGCACCCTCATGCCATTCCACACCCTAAAGACTTTTTTCCTCAAAAGAACACAGAAAGACTGTTTTTGTCCATACAATGAAAATCTGTGGAGCACTAAACAACATTGAACATTTTTCAAAATATCTTCTTTTGTTTTTCACAAAAGAGTCCGTACATGTGAGTGGGTAAATGATAACAGATTTTTTTGAGTGAAGAATTCCTAAGCATTACATAACTGCACACTTAAATTTCATATATACGGTTTGCATTTTCATGCATCTTGCAGTTTATATTTAGTGTTTGTGCTCTAATTTCACTCTACCCTCAGAATATCTGCATGAAGCCCACCTGCATAGGAATGACAAAAGGGACCACCAAGATTAAATGCAAGGTTTCCATGGAAACCAGTTGATGGCTGACTGCACTGACTTTAAATGCCTGCATAGACATTACAGACTGAGTCAGTGGACTAACAGTGTAGGCCTTTCCTTTTTAAGCATTTTATAGCTGTCGGGACAGAAATTTTACTTTACACAGATTGTTCATCGATCCTTGTAGATGCTGGGATGACCAAATATATGTCAGGCTCCCTAACCAAAGCCATAAACTTATGCTGCAAATCACTTGAGAAAATAACATTGCTGCAGGAGCCCCGAATTACATGTACATATTATGCATACCAAATGGTTTCACGTCAGTTTGCATTAAGGCAAAGTTGATTGTTCAATTTGGGTTGGATCATGAAAGTTATGTGACTGTCCAACTTTATGGCAGTCTTTAATAAGTAAGCAGATAATTATACTTGAAGCGTCCGTGCAATAACATATTTTAGCAAATGCATCTGCAATGATACCCAGGTCCTAGTAGTGGCTCATATGAGTTATTGTGATGAATATTCACTATGGAAAGGCAAATTTGGTTTATCTTTCTATTTTACAACCACAGCTTTAAAAATGGGCTGACTTCCAAAAATGTATATGTGTAGAATGTAAAAAGTTGCTTCAATGAGACGGTTACAGTTATACATATTTACATTATTCAGGGCTTTTCAAAATTGAAATAGAAGATTAATTATAAAATCGTAAAAAGAATTTGTATTGTAATTCTAAGCCTTTCCCTGCATGCCTATGATGCAAAAATCTCTTTTGGGTAGCTAGTTGGATGTTGATCACTTCTCTGTGCCAAATCTCAACTCAGTCTTTAACCTGGTTAAAGAATGCCGATCACGTGTTTGTTTGTCAAAGGACGTCAGTCAAGCTATTTGTTCAGGCTTGATTTGGCGCTACGCCTTTAGAGCCCTAATGATTTTGAGGTGTGTTTTGTAAAATGCGATTTAGGGGCTTTTCTGTTCACATCTTTTTGTGTATGGTTGAAAATTCTAAATATAACATTTAATAAACCAAATGGAAGATAAGAGCATTAAAAACTACTTTGTTAATAACTGAAAAGCCCTCAGACCACGATTAAAGTTATACACTCTAAAAAATGCTGGGTTGTTTCAACCCAACATTTTTTAGAGTGTAATATAACTACATTAGTAGGTCTGTGGTGGTTATAGTGTATCAATCATTGTGTGGGTGTAAAGTTAGCCTGATCTAATACAAGGACTCGGATCATTCTGCGTCTCTAACAAATGCCTCTGTGCGGTGTGAGCTCTTGGCCGCTAGGCCTCATTTCCATTTCGACACTTATGCAGCGATTGCAACGTGGCGTCAGATGTTTGGAAATTATCCTAGCTTGATTTCTCCGAGGCTAGGTTTCACAGAACACTCTTCTCGAGGTATCACTGAAGTCGTCTTTTATAAATTCAGTTTTGTGTTGGTATCCTTACAATAGAATTTCCTATAACGTGCACTTCATGGAGTTACAGAAGTGGCTCGAGTCACCATAATCATTAAACTCGATTAACCAGCCACGGATAAGAACTAATGATGGGGAAACTATTTATTTTACTTTGTGATTATTTGTAGTTCCATTTAATGTGGGACAAATATCAGTGCCAAAATACTTACTGTAAAATAAATATAGGCCTACCTAAATTCAAATGTGTTTGTTAAACTTAAAGGTTATAAAACCGGTGTTGATAGGCTTTTTATTGTGCAAAGGGTGAAAAGTGTTTGCCGAGATCCTGGCTTGTCGAAAAAAGATTAAAATTGAGTTGTATTAAGACTGTAACATCGAGCGGGTATCAATCGAGTTCGTCTAAGAGGACACAGGCCCATAGAATTCAGATCTTATGAGAGCATGCCGAGGTAATCAAATGAGATTGTTTATTAGCTAGGCTATTTGTTCAGATATCAGACTATTTGGAATTTAAAAGTATAAATATTAATATTAAGAAAACACCAGCAGAATTAAGTTTGTTTTTACTGTCAGATCATTCCTTGCAGCGTTGCCTGTTGATAAAACGATACTTCATTTGATAACTCTTGTATTAGATGCACTGATCTGATTCGGGACACAGTTACATTCATCAAATGTAAATTAAATCTATAAACTGCAGATAAACTGATAATTATAATAAATTATGTAAACTAAATAATTAATGTTAAAATGTGGTTTGACTGTTGAATTCCCTTCTCATTCTCAGCGGCGGATTGAATTACGGGGAGTGCTGCCTCAACACCAACCCCCTGTCGAAGGTTTAATAGGCAATAAAATGTAATTGCTGAACTCCAAAACGTTACAACTCTTGGCCAGGAGGCTCCATGTGTCGTCAGATACAGTAAGGGACTTATTTGTGTACGCATCAAGTCATCAATCTCCTTTTTGAGGGATTCTGTTTTAGTCTACAGATTTGATGGCATCTAAAACGTCCCATGGGTTCATTTCATACTGTTAAAAAAAATCTAAATTTAACGCCAACTAGGCTACAGAGAAATTAACAAAGATTAATAAAAAGAATGTAACACGCAATTACATACCTAACTGCGTATTAATTTTGCGCACAAATAGTTTTCGGGATAACTGATATTAGTTTTGATTAGCGATTATAAACGTACATTTGACAGCCTTGTAAATATCTAATTTTGTCTCTCGAAAAATTATAATAAAAATCATTAATCCTCATAAAACTGGTAAATACACATTACCATAACAAATCAGCAAAATAGAATAGTAATATACTTTGAATCTTATACCTCGTTTAATAGTAACCTCTTATTTCTTAATCTGAATATTGAAGAAATAAATAACACCGCTGTTATTTTCAATAACAAGTACAAATTTATTCTATGAAAATATGGCGCTTTGCCGGCGAACGGTACAAAAATATAACGTGAAAAATATCACTTTTTTTTCCTGCCATATTTTCTCTGTAAACAAAACTTATCACTCGATTATTGAAAAACTTACCTCATTGATTAATGGTCTAGGCCTATTTTTAAAGTCACAATTAAACACACAGACCATCAATGTGAGAAAGATATTGACGTCCCTATAATGAAACTTCAGTTAGAGTTAGTAGCTCAAGTGTTGCAGGTCGATTGTTGTAAGCGTCTCGGAGAAGAAATCAAAGGCCTCCGTAGATAAACCAATGGGGCTGTCTACAGATTCTGACAAACTTGGGGACACGGCATCTGAGAGGTGTAAGCAGGAATCGTTGGAGAAAACGTTGAAGTCCTGTAAAGAGACGTCCAGGGCCGAGGGACTGCCATTGTCCGGAGCAGATGCACAATCCGGGGCCATTGTTGAGGCGCAGATAGGAACAGTGGGTGACGGGTTGGGAAAATTTTTCGGATGTTTGTCATTGCTACCTAAAAGCGAGACAGTTGCGCTTTGGGAATCACTATTGTGTCCATTCTGTGACTGTTGAGAAGTTAAAGTATTCTGCTGAAATGGATAACCTTCTCTTTCCAAAAGCGCCCCTGATACATTGTTTGCCACTTGTTCGAAAAAAGATTTCCCATCACCCCGTCCGCCTGCCTCCTCCAGGCTCGGTGGTTTTCCATCGCCGTGATGGTTCTCTTTACACTGCGTTTGCCGTTTGTGTTTCATTCTCCGGTTTTGAAACCAAACTTTGACTTGCCGCTCGGTGAGTTCCAGCAGAGCGGCGATTTCCACACGCCTTGGCCGGCAGAGATACTTGTTGAAGTGGAACTCCTTCTCCAACTCCAGCAGCTGCGTGTTGGTGTACGCCGTTCTTAGTCGGCGAGTTTGCCCATTGCCACCATCAGAAATTTCGGGCGAGCCTATGAAGGGATCACAGCGTTATACATTATTGATACGCCACTAATTATAACTCTTGATTTTTACAACGCCGCTGTGGGGCTTAAAGCTGAACCCACAAACTTGTCAAATATATTGCGTTTCTCAGGGAGCATAAATTGTTTGTGGGAATGGAGCCACGGCACTTGAATAATTTGTGTCCTCATCCCCTATGCCAGAATATACTGATGTGTCTGGTGTGAGTGCGGAGAGGTCCGAGTGAAGATTAATGAACACGCCAGCTGCCGAGTTGAGTAATGGCAATCTATCATTCTTCATTACTGTCAAATATTAAAATTCATGCCCTACGCTACAAGTAGCTAACACAGAGTTTAGGAGTTGTTCAGGATAGATCCTCCGCATCCAAAAACTAGCAATTAACTTGTTCGCATTAAGTTCACATGACCCATGAGGATAACAAACTATCTTGCACTTTCAAGCAGCATGGCCTTGCGCAACACAGCTATCGAAATGAATAATAATAATAGCAAAAAGAAGAATTTGCATTTCGTTTAAAATAAACTATAAAACAATCAAATTAATCCAAATACCTTGAGGGGAGAAGTATAGTGGACCAGGGTCGGTGGTGGTTGTTGCAGTCGAAGTAGTCTGGGTTTTTTTGGATGCTTTTTTCTCCTTCATCCAAGGGTACTCTGGGGGTAAGGATGCGGCAGGCAGCGGGCATGAGCCATTAGGGTTCTGCTTGGGCCGGCTGTGGCGAGGGTGGCTGCCGGGGTTCAGGCTTGGAATGGTCTGCTCAAAAGGAGGAGGAATCAGTGTCGAGTGTGAAAGCGTCGAGCTCTTGATTGATGAACTTTGAAATGCATCACCGACAGGGGGAAAAGATGTCAGGCACTCAGCGAGCGACGGCTGACTATTGATAAAACCCGTCTCTCGCTCGAATTCGTAATTCATCTCCTCCAAGTCTTCCAAATTCGCCGCTCACAAATTTGTGACCCAAGGAAGATAAAGTGAAATATCGTGCCTGGTTAAAAAAAACTATTTTGCTGATTACGGCCGTATGGGGACCGCGGTGCCATTAAACTATTGCTTTCATGGAGACAAGGTTGAAATTGGACCGTATTGCTTGTCACATGATTACCTCTGTCCAATGACAATTTGGGGTTTAATCAAAAGAAGCCACTGTCTGTGTGATTGATCGAAAAAAGTCCGAGAGGAACGCCTCACTCTCTGGGACGGGCTAGTTTATTTACGCATTTATGGTCAGTTTGCCCACTGCTCCGTAGATTGCAAGTATAGCCAGTACCTGAAACAGTGAGCGTGACAGTGAGTCCGTCTGCTGTTCTCCCTTTATTGTTTGACCGGCCCTCGGCTGTAGATCCCCCAACACATCAACTGGACACATAAACACACCAATAGCCACGATCGAGGAAACCCATTAATCCTGAGTCTGGGTTTTACTACTTTCTTAGAGAATGCGCGCTCTCATTTGCCAATGCACGAGCAAAAGCGCGCGAGACAGTACGCGCGCACACATTGCGCGCAGACAAATGGTTTGAAAGCCCCGACGCGCCCGCGTATATACACGCGCGCTGACGCATTACGCATGCATGTGCATTAGTGTTGTTTTAGTTTAAGATCTATTGCAGTCCTTTTTTAATTACTGTAGCTTTGAAACTATATCAATTCAGAATTTTTTTTCAGGTTACATTCTTCTACTAATAGTGCAATGAACATAATTGATATTCAGTGCATAATTTGTGAAAATAAAACGTGTAATTGTATACATTCAGTGTATTATGTAAATAATAACACACTACACATTTTACTTGAATTGATCTTCACAATTTGTTTGAGCGACTCTAAATCGTCTCACAGACAGACAAACACATACAAAAAAAATTATTAATATAAAATAAAAGTGTACATTCATTAGTCTTTTACGTTCAAGAATGTGTCTTCTATGTTGTCCTCAGAAGTCTTTAGCTAAGTAGGTGTAGGCCTCGAGCACTTTATTGCTTATATTCCAAACAAAGAGCCCTGGAAGCCTGCACGCTATCAATCTTACACGCCAAAAGGTCTGACAGCTTAGTGCCCTAAGAACACATTTAAACCATCTAACACTCCCTTAGATCATATGTGGCCAGGAAGAAGAGAACAGCGTAGTACTCACGGTTGATAGTTTCCCATTTTATAAATTAAATGTAAAAAAGTGATATTTTCCGATTAAAGGATTGACCTTGATCATAATTTCAAATCGGATGTTCTTCGAATGGACCAGCATATTTCGGACCAAAAAAAAAATCGTTCGTTTTATATTTTCGTTTTTGGAAAGTCAGCCTTTATCGAAGGTTTGGGAATGAATAGGATTACATATTGATTGTAAGAGAAACCATGTGTTTTTGCAGCTACACAGGAGCTATTGTGTGTAGATGAACGTGGGTGTCGGCATTCTTCACAAATACCCACTTCTTCCTACACATTTCCACCACGAACGAAAAATCTTCGTCGTTTCCCACGAGCTGAACATCGAAATTTATCAAGGATGTATCTTTACGGATACTGTTAATTGTCATGTTGATTAAATGTTAATCTGTCTGTTGAAATATGAATTCATATTTACAGTGTATTGTATTTATTCTCATTAGATAGGCCTGACAGAATGGATACGTGAGTATCAAAATATATTGCCGTGCTTTGAATGAAAAAAAGCCTGTTTTTGTTTGTTTTTGCAAATTGGCAATCGAACTATAAATGTCATGTCTTTGCAAATCTATTAATGCATGTACATGAATACTGTATTTAAGTTTATGTGCTTGTAAAGTATTATCGGAAATGTGTTTTGATATTTGTAAAAGTTGAAATTAATTCGAAAAAGGCTTTACAACACATTCCTTTTCTATTTGGTTAGGTACAATTCTCAAGGTCGAGAGTTTGTTGTTGACTGTGTGAGGTACCTTAATTGAATGTATGTCGAATGAATGCATCAGTGTGCAATTGAAAAACAACACTTTTATGTGTTTATGACTGGCATTAAAATACTAATAAGAAATGGTTTATTTCATTTTTAAAGCCGAGGTTTCTCGAAGGACAAATCTATAAAACAATTAAGTGTTTTAATTAAAAACTAAGTGTGTGTTTTTTTTAAGATATAGATATTTAATAATTCTTTAATTATTTGGCCGTTTGCATCATTTTTGTCCACGTGCTGAGTATGTTCCAGCACCATGTCTTTTTGGATATGTCTGGCTCGATGGACAGACCCGCTGACCGTCTGTTAGAATAAATAATGAATGCTGGCGGTCATAAAACACAAGTTAAGAATGAAAACTTGGCTCGTTGGATCATCAAGCAAATGAAGCGACCAATGTGCTGCATTCAAAACTAATGCATTAATAGATTGAGTACATATAGGCTATATGTGAAATTGATTTACGCATTTAAATACGTAACCGTTAGGCGTTAAAAATAATATAATAATAATAATTATTATAATGTGATCATTATTTGATTTGTTTTGTTTTTTAAAAAAATATTCTAAAATGCGTTTTCATTTTATAAACAACTGGTAAAAGTAAGTTTGTTATAGACTGTAATTCTCTATTTTCTTTTTTGATATGTAATTAAATACATATGTTGGGGATTTTCTTTTCGGGTTTTCTTGTATTGTGTAACATTTATACGAATTAGTTAGTTTGTTTTTCAATTATAGAGTTCAGATGATTTACGTAAATTTAGAGGCCTGTTTAATAACATATTTGAATAATGAATGGAGTAAGCTAACACTGTTAAAATAAGACTTTTCCGAATATAATAGCAATATGTGAATCCTGACCGTCTGTTAGAATAAATAATGAATGCTGGCGGTCATAAAACACAAGTTAAGAATGAAAACTTGGCTCGTTGGATCATCAAGCAAATGAAGCGACCAATGTGCTGCATTCAAAACTAATGCATTAATAGATTGAGTACATATAGGCTATATGTGAAATTGATTTACGCATTTAAATACGTAACCGTTAGGCGTTAAAAATAATATAATAATAATTATTATAATGTGATCATTATTTGATTTGTTTTGTTTTTTAAAAAAATATTCTAAAATGCGTTTTCATTTTATAAACAACTGGTAAAAGTAAGTTTGTTATAGACTGTAATTCTCTATTTTCTTTTTTGATATGTAATTAAATACATATGTTGGGGATTTTCTTTTCGGGTTTTCTTGTATTGTGTAACATTTATACGAATTAGTTAGTTTGTTTTTCAATTATAGAGTTCAGATGATTTACGTAAATTTAGAGGCCTGTTTAATAACATATTTGAATAATGAATGGAGTAAGCTAACACTGTTAAAATAAGACTTTTCCGAATATAATAGCAATATGTGAATCAGATATCAGCTGAATGGACTTGATCTCAGGATACTGTAAATACTTCTGCTTCGGTCAACCACGTTTCCAAACCCATTCGTTCATGTAAAAAAAAAAAAGGCCAGGGATTGATCTGTTCGTATCCCTCTCAGTGAGCTTTGTAAATGAGTGCGAGTGAGGCGTAAATGGGGTGTTTATGATGTCTGCGAAGGCAGCAGCGGCAGTAGCTCTAGCAACAGTGGCGTTTGATGGATGACCCTCTACCCACACACATTGCACTGGGTCGTAAACGAGCTGCAAGCTCCTATTGTTGTGCTAGAGGTGTATGTCATTTCCGGGCATATGCACTATACCCCTGCCCTAGAAGAGAATCGTGCAGTTTTATTCAGGATATGACGTTGTGAGAGTATAGCCTGTTCCATATGAAGATCACGGCGTTAACAAAAATGTTATAGTTGATCTTCTTTATGCTAAAACAAGACATGAAAGCAGGATAAATTCGTAAGCCAAGAATCAACGTCTAGGGTAGTCCTATTGGAAATAAATATACTTAGGCTACTATGGTGGGATGTCTCCTGCATGCGCAAAGATTAGTATCATCGTATCCTGAATCATGGCACTGATTAGCTACTTAAATCATTTGAGTATCTATTTCCATTAGACACAATGAATCGATGATTTAACTATGATTTTACAAACATGATTTCATCAGTAGTATTTTTTATTTTAAAAGGTAAACAAAAATAATTGGAGACCAAATGCGTAGGCCTATCGGTTTACGTGTATGGCACCTCTGTACCTGCTGGAAAGTTGTGAGTCAGTTTACTGTAAATTATCAGGGTAATGTGATCCAATAGTGCGCAGCTCTAGTATTACGCGTTGACCATATCACTAAACGTAGGCTATAGTAACCGTGTCTGATCCTTGGAGGCACGTCTTGAGTCTCTTGCACCATTAAACGAAAATGCCTTCTTGTCTGTATGCAGGATTGGCTAATTGGATTATAAAGGAGTAGCCACCAAAAGTTTTTATTCGAAATGTTTTAGAAAAGTATATAACTTTAATATTCGCATTGGGAGGCATGAAATAGATCGGTTAATAATGCCACCTTTATACATGGACCGCTATTATTGAATGAATTTTACATGATATTTTACGATTTATGATTCATTAATTGTTTCAGGGTTGTTTGCTCCGAAAACGAATTTCTTCCAAAATAACCATGTTATTTTGGAACTACTAACTAAAAGTAAAGTAAACTATAAATAAAGGCCTGCGTTATAGGCTGATATCATAAGCATATTTGGTGTGTGACAGAGCTTTGGTAACATAGCTAAAATAATCACATGTATAGAGCAGCCTTTATTTAAAATATACTTTACTGCTGGATTATTATCAGCTGCCTTTCAACGAGATATGGTTTCCTAAAAAAACAGCGTTTGTGGAGGCTCAACATCGCCCCCTTTCTGCTATCCGCCCTCATTCTATAAACGCGTAAAACTGGGTTTCCCTGTAACGTCACGGATTTTAATTTAGACGCCGAGCAAGTTATTTCTAATGTACACCAATTGTTTTAGAATTTTACCAATTATTTATTGTTGTACTAACGCTTCTTTCCTAAAATAACACGTAGGCTCTTTAGGAATATTTCTCCCCTACACCAGAAGACAGTGAAAACATTGCCAGTCTTTCTAATCTCAGTTTAGAGATTAATGAAGCATTTGGTTTCTCGAAACACTAGGCTAAGTGGGACCCAAGTAGTACATAAGTGGTACTTTATCACTGCGGTCTCTTTCCCAAAACCGTTGTTATATATGTAAGATACCACATAGAAACGCTTGTGGATTAACAAGGGCCCCAGACCACTCGTAAGACCATAAGGTGCTACTTAAACAGCGCTTTTCCCCTCCATCTTGATCTACGACACAATATAAACAATATGAAAGCATTGTAAAATGTTAAAACTAAACTATCAATTACTTTTTAATCATACACTGAAATTTGCGAGTGTGGACTCAAATTTTTACCTGTGATGTTAACTCGCAGTCTATTTCCCATGCATAAATCTTGTATAACCTGTAAAATATTAGCAGACTGTGTATAATTAGTGTCTCTGTCTACTGGTGCACTTACTCTTTTCACCCAAAAATTAAATTTTTTGTCATCATTACTCACCCTGCGTTTTTAAGTCATGCAATGAAAGTTAATGGGGTCCAGTGTTGTTTGAACCTCAGTGTTCTTCAAAATATATTTTTCTAAAAGAAAGTCATTCAGGTTTGGAACTACATGAGGGTAGGTAAATGATGGCATAATTTAATGTTTGGGTGATCTATCCCTGACACTCAAAGCAGTCAAGCCAACCTTGTTCCGTGCATGATTATGACACCTATTAGGTACAAAGTACAAAGCTACAAAGTTTCTTCTTGCTTGTAGTACTCTCCAACATTCTAGCATTCCCATTATCCATTTGGCTACTATGCCATTTGGATACATACAACATCCAGTACACCCCTCTTACCACTGTTTAGGACCTGATACCTCTACTACATTTGCTCATTAGTACTTCATATGTGATGCTTTGAATTGCAGGCACGATGCATTTGTCCCATATTGACTCGTAAGTGAGTGAAGCAAAGTTCTGAGAATGAGCAAGAACCACCTGTCTTACCTTGCGCATTAGTGTGTGCATGCTTCTAGGTATGTAAACCAGGGGCATCCAATGCTGCTTCTGGGTGGCATTATGCACCTCCTGCAAAGTTTAACTAACCAGGGTCTTTAGGATCACTAGAAACTTCCAGGCAGGTGTGTTGGAGCACATTTGAGCTGAACTCTGCAACAATTTGGCCCTTAAGATTCATATTAAAAAGCCTTTGCTTTATTTGATCCAGATTTATTGCTGGAATCGGAGGGAACTACATAGTGTCAGATCATCTGTATGTAATTTTAAGTAAGGTCATAGTGTTCAGACAAGGTCAACATATCACAGATCAACATAGCATTCAAAAAAAGTCCTATGCTGTACTTAGATGTGATATGTTTTCCAAATGTCATTCATCTATGCATGTTTTAATGGTTTGAAAAAGCTAACATATTTATAAAATTAAAACTAAGTGCTCTTTATGAGCCATTTGCATTAGTATCATTATCAATTGAACATGAAAGTCTTGCATTTAGTCTCAAAGTAAGTCCTAAAAGTAAAAACCAAATTAAATGACAATTCAGTTTTCACAAAGGCCTAACCAGCGACCATATTCTAATTGACAATTGTTCGCATTCATCATTCTTGATAGGTTAGCTGAAATATTTGCATCAGTAAATAGGTTTTGTTTGTGGCTGGCCCTCAATTAAGTGAGGTTGCTGTAGGGCAGAATCTTGATCGTTTCAAACAACCCGCTGTCTCCACCTGCTGGATACTAATGTTAGTGGCTCATTTGGCCCGTCTGTTCTGCTCAAGGAGGCCCCACAACTGCCCAATTTGGATGTCTCACTCTTATCAGACACACCAAATATAGATCATTAAGCACTTTATTAATGAGCTGATTTACTGATGAATCAGGTGCGTTAAATCAGACGGACATCCAAAATGTGAAGCGTTGGAGTAGCACCTTTACTAAAATGGAAATATTTAGAATTCCTAGTTATGCCATTTAGACAAAACGAGTGCACATTTGTGATTCATCTTTACGGTTAAAAAAACTAACAAGAGTATTTTATGCGCCATCTTAAACATTCACGTAATGTAGGCTAAACATTCACTTTAAAACAATGCTTCAATTTCTTTTGCATGTTGAAGTTTAAGTGACCAAAATGCAGAGTAGCAATGATATTAGACGCAAGAAAAGTACAATGCGTCAATAGGTTGTGTTTCCGTTGTCACTTTATGCACGACGAGGCAACAAATGGGTGATCAGTTCTGCAACGTTTTAATTGTTGCTGAGGAGTAATAAAGTAATTAGCAGAGATAAAACAGACAGTGGGGCTGAGCCCCATTTTACGACGCTGTCTGGGGTAGAGCCTTTGAAGATTTGGTCTGCAACAGAGTTTTTCTTTTTCTGTTTTTCAATATTTTGTGTGTTTATTAAATAATTAAATACGAAAATACAAAATAATTTTAAAAATTGCATAAAATATATCATGTGTTACTGTAATTGTAATTGTAATTGTAATATAGGCGTTGGGCGTCCAAAAAGTCGTTCCAGTTCCGCCTTCAATCGCTTTGCACCCCATAAACAGTTAAGACTGTGATTGTGGTTTATTGCCGCGCAGCCACTAATATCGCTTGCAGGGGCAAGGCACAAATAGAATGTGCAGGCCTGTCTACGAGCATCAAACTAAGCTTTATTTATTCGGATAAACGGCATCCGGGCCGTTAACAGGACACTAAACAGTGGGTTGCAAGATAACGGTAGAATGAGCGCGGATTTGGTCTGCAACAGAGTTTTTCTTTTTCTGTTTTTCAATATTTTGTGTGTTTATTAAATAATTAAATACGAAAATACAAAATAATTTTAAAAATTGCATAAAATATATCATGTGTTACTGTAATTGTAATTGTAATATAGGCGTTGGGCGTCCAAAAAGTCGTTCCAGTTCCGCCTTCAATCGCTTTGCACCCCATAAACAGTTAAGACTGTGATTGTGGTTTATTGCCGCACGGCCACTAATATCGCTTGCAGGGGCAAGGCACAAATAGAATGTGCAGGCCTGTCTACGAGCATCAAACTAAGCTTTATTTATTCGGATAAACGGCATCCGGGCCGTTAACAGGACACTAAACAGTGGGTTGCAAGATAACGGTAGAACATGAGAAGTGTAAAACTGTTTGGAGGGCGGTCAAATATTTCTCGTTGTATAGCGTAAAAATACCACGGGATTGCAGTCATTGTCAACCTCGTTCAGGAACGATTTATTTATGTAGAGTCTTTCATGAGTCTGGAACTTTATGTGCTGTATGGCACAGAAATACAGGACTGCAATTATTAGTGACAACTTATTGCAATGTCGCAGATTTGCACTTCATTAGGCATGAGTGTAGCCCAAGAAAAAAAAGGAGGCTATTATTTTCGTATATATTTACCCAGACCATTGGCATAGAGAGTCTTAACGAAATTGATTATTTATCAGAAATGTATTTATTTACACAAGTGGAATTTAATTTGAAAACGACTAAACACTGTGTTGATTTGAGGTATTGGCGTATGCAATTTATGTGTTCACATATAACATTACAAGCACGTAAATGTTACAGAATTCACTGAAATATTTCAATGACGAACAACACAACATAAATTAATCTTAATACATAGGTAGTTCAAATACATCTAGGTAGTCACATTAAACATTGATACATTACGCTACAAGTCATTTTTGAATTAAAAAAAAGTCATGCATATCATCAGCATTTCAACATCGCAGAACACATTTCCCTGAAATCATGAACTGGTGCTTTAAAAACTTTTAAAAATATATATTTTTTAACATATTTGAAATGTACAGAATGCGAAATGCTAGACTTACAACAAGCAAACCAAATAAGAGAACTATCACCAACGAGCTGTATACAAAGACACAATTATATATACAAGCATACCCAGATCAAAGGTTTGTGCAATGTACATCCAACATTACAAAATGTAGGCTATCAATAATAATCTACTGTGGTTGTGCATGAGGAAAAAGACAGGCTAATTCACAAACACCTTCGCACGAACCAAATAACTTAATCCACTGCAGTGCGCATTTATAGCTTTCCTCTTTTAAATGTCTTTTGGACGATCTTTATTGCATTTCTTCATCTTCATCCTACGGTTTTGGAACCAAATTTTGACTTGTCTCTCGGTGAGATTTAGGAGTCTTGCCACTTCGTATCTACGGTCGCGTGAGAGGTACATATTGAACAGAAATTCTTTCTCCAGCTCAAGAGTTTGATGCTTAGTGTATGGACAGCGCTTTTTCCTAGTGGACTTCGCATGCAGCCAGTTGGACGCAGGGTTATCTGCAAGAAGGGTCGGAGAGAGAGAGCTAGTCATGTTGCCACATGAAAAAATACTGCGGCCATTTTATGATCAGTGTGCGAGAAGAAAGAATAGTCTAATATAAAGGCTACGATACAATTTTGATATGCTGAAATGGGAAAGCGCAATCACGGATTACATGCATCTGGGCTGCGGGTGGGTTTTATATGATCGAAAATTTTATGTGCAAGCTATAATTTTCTTCCTAGCTACTGGCAATTTTGGCATCACCGAATGAGGGATAAACAACGGCCTTGCTGTCTTATCAGAAGAAACAAAATGCTCAGAAATCCAGATTGTATGTTTTATGGCAACAATTGTGCGTTTATATCCATATCTTTTGCGTAACATTTAATCGATTGTAATGTGTAGGATAGCAGTCTTGTTAAATGTTACATGACATGCAGTCTAATGATTACATGTAGCTACTGCAAATATGTGGCATTTTTTTAATACTGGACACATTCCATCGAAACTTGCATATTATTGCACCCACATAACGAAAGAAGAAAGAAAGGCCTAGTTAGAAGACCTTTAGCCTTCCTTATAACCTATACTGAAAATACTGTACAATATAGGAATATTTAACTACAATAAACAGGCAATTGTTCACGTCTCTCACAAAAGACTAGCTTTTTATAGATTATAGCTACTTTTTATATTATATACAAACGACGCCTACTGAATTAATCTGTTAAGGTAAAAGTAGCCTAACTGTATCCTACATATTCGGACGCATTCTGATATAAATTTAGCTGCACTTACTTGGGTCTAGATCCACCTTTGTCGCTGCTGGAGCTTTCTCGTCCTGTGATCCGTTGGAAAGCGCATCGTCTGTTATCTTCCTCTCTGCTTGGGTCGTATTGTTGTCAGTCTCGGCCACAAGCAATGTATGCGTGGTGCACTCACCACTCCCAACCAGTGGTTCAAGTTTTATATCATGGTGTGTATCTGTGGGTAATCCCGTGAAAGGCAGGGCAGGCAGCGGTTCTAACGCCCAGGAACGCACGGATGCTCCATCGGTTTCTCCTGTTGAGCATGGGTGATGAATGTACGGGTGGTAGGCGATAGATGTGCCAGGGGGCTGCATGGGCACGGTACTCCATGACGCGCCAAAAATGGATGATTTGGGTTGGAAAGTGTATTGATCCTGTTCGCCATATTCAAGTAGCGTCAGTTCCCGAGCCTGCTGGTGGACCACGGGTCCAGATGAGAACCTCGGTGCCAAATGATCGTCATTCTCGTGTGGAATGTGTGAGTCAGCGTAGTAACTCAGTGTCCCCAATGTCGACATAACAAAAACAAGCAAAGAGAGCACAGGCGAACGGATACACCCACAATGAAACTGACACAAAAGCAGAATCCGTTGAAATCAAGTAACTAACTACTTGACTTCGCTGTGAACTACAGACCTCTGATAAGTTGAATCACTGCAGAGACTGGATTGGATGTGCTAGACACGTGACTGTGGGAGATAAAGGGGGAAGCCTAACCAGTGCACACGGTTAAATGGCCTCCATTTTACAAGTCATATTTTTAATGGTATAGCCATATGCTTTTATGAAGGTGGATTTGATTTTATTCATGTTGTTAAGCTTCAGCATCTAATAACCAAGCGTAACAAGAATGGTTATTTGAGAAGCGTTACTGTAGAATTTCTGTATCCAGTTTTTAATAGGTGTACTGTTTGCAATAAAACAAATAAAATCCCAAACGCGTTGCCATGTCATTGTATAGGCATCTAGCCAGTATACGCAGTCCAATTCAACTACCCCTTTTTTAGACAAATTGTTTTTGGGGGGGGGGGGGGGGGGGTTCCAAAAATTTTGTGACAAAAAAAAAAAAAATAGAATTGCTATAGGAATGATTGTAATCATTTTTGTGTGACTTATGACGGGACCAGTACTGACTGTGTAGATAATTATATAAATCATTACATTTTACAGTCAGTAAAATTACAGTCCTTGCACAAAAAAATCCCCGTTATAAAAAAGCTCAGAAAATCAAGATTGTTTTGGACTACAAGAATTGTCTTTAAAAGTAGGCTAAGATGAGTTTAGGTACATGCCTTTATTTATTTTCTGCCCTGTGTGAATAATTAATTTACATCTGAGACCATCTCTTTAGCTTATGTTTCCAAAAAGATGGTACATTTGAGTGCTGTTAAAATAATACAAGTCCCGTCATGTTTAGAAGTTTCTACATTTTAACCGGATTTTTCCACTTATGCCTAGAACAGCAAATACCTGACAACGTCGTACTTAGAAGAAACGTGTCGTTATTATTTAAAAAGGGTTTCATAATAGTTATTATTACAACATGCAAATACCGCAGTTATATACAATAAATGTACAATATAGTCTGAATGCTATGTACAATGAACACCTTCAGCATTCGTTATTTTCCTCTCTTGCTTTTACAGTGAAGTAGGCTCCTCTTGACAGTTTATAAATAACCATGACATGTTATGACGACTGGGTTGTCAAATAAAATTATACATAAACAGATAAAAACGTCAACAGTATACGACACACAATAAGTTATCAATAGTATATTGCACAAGTCATATATGCACACACACCTACGGAGACGGTTTGTTGTAAGTAGGCTACCACTGCAGCTGATGGAGGAGGGCGCCAGAGATCTATAAAGCGAGGAGGCTTCATGAAAAACTGAAGTTGGCCGACAACTCTCGGATTCGGTTTTCTCGACTCATCTTCTTCAGCTTCATCCGTCGGTTCTGAAACCAGATTTTGACTTGTCTGTCCGTGAGGTGAACACTGCGGCTGATCTCGAGGCGACGCTCTCGTGTCAAGTACATGTTGAAGAGGAACTCTTTCTCCAGCTCTAGAGTCTGATGTTTGGTGTAGGGGCAACGCTTCTTACGGCCACTCTTCGCCGTCAGCCAGTTAGCTGTATTGCCACTTTTGGAATCTCCTGCTGCAAATTTGAGACAACATTAGTCCAAAATGTCCAAACGCGGCCCCCATTTCACAACATTTTGCAATGGGCTGCAGTGACCACATACGCCTAATGAATTTTATTTAATCACTAAACTAATAATAGCTACTATCAACAACGTGTAATATCCATACAATCATTCCACATGCTGTTGTACATACGTAAATACATTCTCACATAATCCTTTTTCATTTAACATGTAAAATAGGCCTATGACTCTTGTGATACTAATGTGCGTCGCCATATTAATAGTATATGAACTGAGTTGCGATTTATTGATTCAGTTTTTGTGAATTATCTGATTATTCAGTTCATTTGTAATCATTATTTTGTTCTACAGCACTGAAGACGCTTTATCTGTCGTTTCTTGTGGGAAGAGTAATAGAACGTTTCTTGTTAGGCATTATAACAATATTATAACAATTATTACAAACTCTCCGCCTATGCAAGAAAATTAACATTAAATAAATCAAAGCATGTGATTACAATCTCAAGAGGTCATAAACAGCATGATGAGAAATAGCCACAGTTAGACAGTCCATAAGAATACTCGGAGCTCGGCTGCAAGTAGACTCCGCTGTTTTGGTAGTAGTGTCCACTTCCCTCGGCCCTTCCGTGGATCAAGGAGTCTACCAGAAACGAATTTCCAGATGGACTATCGGAGCATGACATCTTTGTGGTATAATTTGACGGTGGAAGAAGATTGCCCTTTCTGGATGACATTTCTTGTGCAAAACATGCTGAATATAATTACTGATAACTATACAACTCAGTGTGAGCTAACAGCCAATTAAATCGCAACGAGCACCTATGACTCCTCCCTCTGTGTGCACGTAACCCTGTGTCCCATATCTTTTTCAAGCTACTCGATTTTTTTTAAGTCAAATCTACATAAACCCGATCAGTCGTTTTTGAAAATATAAACGAATAAAACCAGAATTTCACGTGAACAGCATTATGTTTACGACCACTGACTTCGTTAACGCTGACATTGCCGCTTAGCCGCAAAGCCTTGTGAGCCACGTAGCCTATATAAAACCAAAAAGCAACAAGGTATCGAAAAGGAGATCGAGTGCTAAAATAGTAAACCTTTATGATACACTGTAATTGCCCCAACAGCCCTTTAAGCACATAAACAGTGAGTTACAGACTGCTCTTCTGGTTTTCATGCATGCGGTGGGTCAAAACAATGTATTTACTACACTCAAGTTCAAAACGAGAGGTGGCTTTCAGTCTGCTTTTCAGAAACACTTTATGTGGTGGATGTGGATTTCTATACTGTAGAATAAAGAGTTAGCATGTGATAATCTTAAAGTTACATACAGGCCTATATATAAGCTTTATATTACAATACTGAGTTACGGGTTAACAGTAAAAAATCGTTTAAAGGCTATTCTTTTTTAATAAATCTAACCACAATCCCATAACGTTTACTAAATGATTTAACAATAGCCATTTTTGACGCAAATGTTGTATGTGATTAAATTTACCTTTGCCTACCTTTGGCGTTCAGGAGATGGCCTATTATCATTTATCTGAAAATCAGCCTGTGTGATGTCGAGGCCGCCGTTGTATGTATTTGTCATTTGATTTGCATTTAATTACATGAAATATAATTCTAAATGTATCTCTCGGGTTTGTGTTGTTTTTTCATTTGTGACCCTGGACCACAAAACCAGTCATAAGGTTACATTTTTCGAAATTGAGATTTATACGTTATCTGAAAGCTGAATAAATAATCATTCCACTGATGTATGGTTTGTACAATATTTGGCCGAGATGCAACTATTTGAAAATCTGTGGGTGCAAAAACAAACCAAAAAAAATCAATATATTGAGAAAATCGCCTTTAAAATAGTCTAAAGTAAGTCCTTAGCAATGCATATTACTAATCAAAAATTAAGTTTTGAGATATTACGGTAGGAAATTTACAAAATATCTTCATGGAACGTGATCTTTACTTAATATCCTATTGATTTTTTGCATAAAAGAAAATCGATCATTTTGACCCATACAATGTATTTTTCGCTATTGCTACAGATATACCCCAGCGACTTAAGACTGGTTTTGTGCATTTAAGTATCACATTTAAGTTTCTTGTCAGCCTATGTTGCTTAATGTTATGTGGAAAATGGTAATTTATTGCTCTATCTCTGAACTTTCTTTCCAACTGTTTTTACGCTTTCAAAAATAGCCTACTCCACAGATATATTCACAAATAGGCCTGTTTCTTTGCTCATAGGATTATTCGTCCTATAGTTGGAATTAGCATATTTATGTTTTTTTTAAATGCACATGAGCATCAGCATGCAATTTTAAATATCGACCAAATATCACAACTTCAGTAATTAGATGACTCGGGTCGAAGAAAAAAAAAAATAGGTATACTCACATCAAAGTAGCCTAAACCTAATTTTCTTCATAGTCAAGTTGTCCCTGCTCCAATAATCATGTTTTAATTCACTCTGTCTAGTGGAAGTTTTTACTGTAACTAACTAATGACAATGTTACCATAAAAGAAGTTCTTATCACGCTCCATAAGCTGAAATGTAGTCTATGTTAAAGGGAAAAATGGGCAATTGACAAATTATTATTTGAAATGTATCTTTTCGGCTGTTGGAAAACATTTATTTCCATTGCATTGCATTAAGAAATCAAAGGGGCTTAAGTCGGGTAGCTATTGTTTTCAAAGTCATTTGAATTTTAATTAGCCAATAAAGATTAGATCATTTTGTTTTTCATTGAACGCATCACAATTTGCTAAAGACTTCTTGATTTTATATGGCGCAGAAAACATTTTAGAACAATACAATTAAAACGCAAAATTGTAAAACTGTAACAAGCCGAGAATCAAAACATGTCTCCAATTTCTTACAATTTCTTAATAATAAAAAAAAAAAAAGTCTCTGGTCAAATTGGAACAAACAAATACTCTGAGACTAATATAACTGTATATAATTTTTAAATGAAAATGTTTTTTTATCATGAAACAAACTTTACTTGCAGGCTACGTTTTGAACATTAAAATGTTAGCCTATATCATCATCTAAAAATTATAATAAGTGAATACAATGCTGACAAAAATTCCCGAATGGTAGCTTGGCTATTTACCTGAAAGATTGCCTTTGTATAGTTCACGAAGACGTTGTCCTTTGCCCGTACACAAAGTAAACATGTTTCAGCATTGTATTTTGATACCCGGCAATGACATTGATCTAAAGTGCGCCACCCAGTGGACAAGAAATGTATCGTCGAAAGAGCGAAATAGTGAGCGATCCAGCCGTGGTGCCATGATGGGACACTGAGACAAATGATGGCGGAAAAGTCCGTGAACACAAGCTTTCAATGGTTCCAGCCGTTGTTTTCGAGCTCTTAGTCACAGTTAATAACCTTGGTTCTCAGACGGTTTATGGCACCTCACTCCAATTCTACAAATGCTCCAGACTAAGACGGGTTTTATGACCGAGTTGCTGCAGCAACGGGGGGATGTGCCGTAATTAGGGCGAAATTCCATCGAGCCTCAAAGGATGCGCAAACCGTCAGGGTCATCACGTAAAACAGTCGTTATTATCTTATGGGCGACTTTTTTACAAGACTTCCGAGTGGCAGTGGATCATCAATATATTGATGCAGGGAAACTGTAAAATTAGCCTATATATGAAGCAACAAGAGACTCTTCATAGTATTTGTATAAATGTTTCTTTCTCAAGAAATGTTTGTATTGATGCTACATGTCACTCTCAAAATAGCAATATGATATAAAGACTTATCTGGAAGATCGACACAAAACCATTTGTTGAAAGGCCGTTTGATTCATGGAGACATACACAGCAATGTTCTGGGCAGTTCCGTAATGGATACTAGGCATTAATAACGGCAAACACTTGATCCTTGAATCAAAGAAAAGCGTGGAGGCAATATAACGCAAGATCCATCAAACATTTGATCCTGCTCCAGGAAAAAAGAGAGAAAACAAGATATTTCAAGAGACTGATTTATATATCACTGAAGAGATGTTATAAACATGAGAGATTATCATGAACATGAATGAGCTCCGGCAACATCGATATAGTTTCACGCGTTTTAGAGAAAACGTGGAGAAGCACAGAAATAAAAAAGAAAAGAAAATAGGGTTTCAGAGGACTCGAGCAGTGTCCATGCTGGTTCAGTTATTGCTTTTGCCTTATGTAATGCCTAATGTCCGTTAAAAATAAATAAGAATTTCTCTCTGTTTTTGGACATTTCTGAACACACTTAGATCACCCGATTTTACTGGAAAATGCGCAGTAAAGACATACACTTTCAGTCCACACAATTCAAGGAAGAGAATAAAGCGCGCATGATGCATTTAGTTCTTAATATGCTTAGGCTTCATGAAATGTGCGTTATTCAATGAAACAAAATCTAATAATATAAACCACAAGTATTTAACAGATTAAAAACCACCTTCTTTTCAATTAGTATTTATATCTCGCCCTCCCCAATTTTAATAAGTGTGGATTATACTTTATAAACACCAGCAGTGTTCATTTAACACTTGGGATGTATTCAAAAGTATATCATTACATTATTAAAAAAAAATGTATGTATAAGACCCATTCAAAGTGATGAGGGCACGTGCCCCTCTCGGATTTTTGAGCCAAGTGGATTTTGAATGCAGCTTCCAAAAGACAAAAAATAGCAGATTAATATTTTCTATATTTAATACAATCACACCGGCGTGATTATAATGTTCAGTGCGTCATATCATCAGCTGCTAAATTAAAATCTGCTTCGCTGGCTGGCGCTGAGCCAGATACAGACACGTTTTTACAGCGCTGCACATTATAACCAATCACACACGATGTTGTTGCGCTTATGAATGCAATGGCCAATCAGAGGTGTTTTGCGATGAGTCATTGCTAAAATGCCGGTGTTTTGTTCACTCGCTCGCTGACTGAATACCTCTTTCTGGCGAATTCTCTCATTAGAAACGACAAAGTGCAGATGTGTGTATAAATAAGTAAGATATTCATGCAGTGTCAACAGCTTCAGTGATTTTAATGGGAGTTTTTGAGAGGGCTTGAACTCTAGGCTGTCAGTGAAAATGTTCTTTAATGTAAATGTTCTTTGCTCTCTTTCTGTACAATGAAAGTGTTATGATTAGATATAAAATTCACATTAAATATAAACTCAGTCGTATTAAAAATATGTTATGGCATGACACCCATATCTGTTAAGTAAACAGACAGGTTTTTATGCATAGTTAATAGATTACATTATTAGGTTACTTTGACCATCGCCCACTATAGATCAACATTATCTATAAAGGTGAGAATCAAGATATTTCATGATATAGTTAATGCGTTTGGGGATGTTTCGAATAAAAAGGAAAAAATAAATAAAACATAAGTGCTGTTGTGGCTGCTGTGTGTCATGACGAACCCCCCCCCCCCCCCCCCCCCCACTCCCCCCCCCCCCCCCCCCAGCAAAACAGATTTCAAGAATAGCCTGTAGCTTACTTACTGCTAGACATATGCGAAAAGTACAGATCTTGGTCAGATAATAGTAATAACACAAATAAAATCCCTGTAAACTGAATAGTCATTGAGTAGAATGGAAAAATAATAATAAGAAATGACAATACCAGTATAACAACAACAACAACAATAATAATAATAATAATAGTTTTAATTTCAAACGGTAGAGATTACTGAGAATATAAATGTAAGTTTATGTCGATGAAAAAGTCTCTCAGATGAATGCAGGTCACATCTCGTCTCGCAGCAGCCTCTGGGAGCCGGAATATGCATCCACGAACTTGAAATGAACCATCTCGCCTAAATGATTTCTCAGCAATAGACGATCTAAAGAAAAGGGTTCGTGGTGTAATACTGCAAGCGGTCTCTGTTTAGTTTTTTTTCTTTCATTCTTCTGTTTTGAAACCATATTTTTACTTGACGGTCGGTGAGGTTGAGCATTCTGGAAAGCTGTAGCCTTTTTTCTTTGTTGATGTAAACACTGAAGAAAAATTCTCTCTCCAGCTCTCTGATCTGATATTTTGTGTAAGGACACCTCTTTTTCCGTGTCTTCTGTCCATCTGAAATGTAGAGAAGAAAGACTGTCAGTAGCCTATCTGACTTTAACTTATTATCCCATAGAAATAATATAGGCTACAATCTCATTAAATGAATACAGCAGAGACAACTGAATAGTTAATACACCCAATTACCGGTTTCCAAAATTATGCACAAATTGTTGCTGTTCTCTAATTATACTAATTAAACGATAAATCAGTAATAGCTAACACATTATATAATTAGCCCTAAATTAATAAAATATCGAGTTCAACAACGGAACACTCGTCCAGGTTCGTTTACTAATGAGAAACCTTTAATAGAGACTAACATTTCATATGCATTACTTTTCATTGACCACAAAAG
>NW_015505401.1:2145390-2158637 GCF_001515645.1 Sinocyclocheilus grahami | reverse complement strand
ATATATATATATATATATATATATATATATATATATAAAAAGATTTATCAGTTGATATTTAAGAAAAACTCCAGAACAATACCTAAGAATTAAAATGGTCTGTAAATGCCCTGTTGTAGCCTACAACGTGCAGTCAGAGGCGATAAATAAGCGAAGGATTTCTATGATCTCTTAAATAACTTTGCTTTAACAAAAAAGCCCAAACTGTAATGAAGGCTGGAATGCACACTTTTGAAGACTCAAAAGGAAATGGCCTATCATTCACGGCCAATTTCAATTTCGAGCACGTGATCACGCGTTTATAACTAAGTTTTGTTAGGGTAAATATACAGGGCCCTCTATAAACCTTATATGCTTATAAAACAGCATATAAAACCTTTAACAACAGCACGTTACATCAGAAACGTTCTCACAGAACTGCTTTAGTACGTACTACTGCTGCCGCTGAATTTCTCTTCGGTGTTACCGGAAGATGGCTCCGGGCTGCTCGTCTCTTCACAGCGCTCCGTCTCCTCCGTTCCCCGACAAGTGTCGCTGCCTGTTTCCGCGGGCGGAGGCGCCTTGCCGGTTGCTCTGTCCACCGGCTGCTCGCTCGGCTGATTTTCCACGTTCGCGTACGCGGTCTCGAAAAACTGGTCAAACGCTTGGGGAAGCACTCCGTTCCTCCCTACGCTGCCATACACGTTGGACGTGTGGCTCGTGTTGGAGTGGTAAAGAACCGAGTTATTTTTCGATAACATGTCCCCCAGAGTTCCAGGATTGGACAGGCAGTCCCTGTGCACCATGTCTTCGGTCGCGTAGCAGTGTGGCAGATTGCCCCTGGAGTGCCACTTACTGGACGTGTCAATGGCATAGTCCCTGAAAGATACCTCTCTAACGCTCTGAACTTGTGGCAAACTGGACGTGGAGTATGAGTATGTCATGGGGCACGAAGACGGGGTCTGGGGCAGAAAAGGAGGAAGGCTGGAAAATTCCGTTCCAGACACGTAATAAGCACAGCCGGGCAAATACATGTTAGACCCAACGGGTACCCGCTCATCAAAATCCATCATGACACTTGGTTGGGCACGCCACAACCATAGTACTGCCTCGCATCGTAGTACAGAACTGCTTCAGCTTCAGTGGCTGTGAAGCATGATCCGCCGAGCAGAAATTTTGAGACGTGAGCTGACGTGGAGATCCATCTCCATCCATTCCAGAGAGCGCCAGTCATGTGACCAAGGGCAGAAATTGACATGTACCTCTTAGAATATTGTATGCCAACATGTGCAAATGTTCAAGTCGAGGAGTGAGCG
Organism: Sinocyclocheilus grahami; assembly: GCF_001515645.1. NCBI lineage: Eukaryota > Metazoa > Chordata > Actinopteri > Cypriniformes > Cyprinidae > Sinocyclocheilus > Sinocyclocheilus grahami. Next base: position 2,157,342 of record NW_015505401.1, on the reverse strand, counting down.
ATACTTTTCATTGATGAACGTGTGATTGCAGTGGACCACAGTTGGATATGTTGACACTTTGGATTGCTGGAGAAACCCATCCGCATGCTTAACAGCCAACGCGCCTTAGTAACATTACCAGGGCTTCTGATGTTTATGGATTTGTTCTATTAAGTCTCAAACATGTCGCTTTAACTCTCCATCCTTTTTCTCGCTGTAGTCTATACGCTATTAAAAATGTAATTGCCAGGAAGAAACATAAGAGGGGTTTTTGCCGTGATGTATACTTGCAATTTGAATTCGCAAGTGATGCTCTTTGTTAATTGATTGCATGTAGGCTAATAAACGGACTCGAACGCCATGTTATGGCAGTGCATGTGTTGAAACTGAAACAGAATTACGTTTCTGGCCTCATTTATTTGCCTTTATTTCACGATAATCAGTTCGGAATTATTTTAAACGTGAAATAGCCTACCCTTCGACCAATCGGCGTAAGAATACGGTACACTTTTATTCATAGTTTGTTTAAAAACGTTGTTTGCCTGTGTGTTAAAATACAACACAAAACCACAGTTTGAAGTGTGGTCACAAATAAATTTTAAAGCGCAAAATAAAAATTTATTTTACAAAATATAGGCCTATTATGATTTCGTTAATATACGATTTGGGTAGTTTTAGTATATGTGTTGTAATGTTAGTATGAGAACAAACTCATTTAATTAATTACAGAATATGAATATAGTAGGCTGCACTTCTTTCATGACTTTAAACAAGCCTCTCTTATTTGGAGCTCCATTTGCGTCAAACATGCATAAGCTGTTTTCCCCCAACATATATTATTTATTAAGTAAGACCGTTTAAGGGTAAATTTGCATTCTCATGTGCAAAATTGCTAAAACGTTTTTTCGCTTGCCAAAAAATATTTTAATGTAGCTAAGTAGTTAGGCAAGACAAAGGCAGTATTTGCCCGGGTTGGGCACCAGAGTCATGAAGTGAAGCGGCTTGAAAACAGTCGAGGCCCATAAAGTTTTAACTTGCTGTGGCCCCCGCAGAATTACATTGGATTAAACCATGAACAATGTCTGAAATTCTCAATTGCTAACATTTATAAAGAAAGAAAAAAGAGAGGGTATTAAAAAGAAGATTGCGCAACAAAATCTAACAGGAATATGCCGTAAAATCGTCCCAATTATGTGAACAATCCCATGTTCAACAACGGAGACGCGCTGTTTTGGGAGATGGTTTACATTTCCTTTATCAATATTGCCAATATTAAGGCTTTTAATGAGTAATCTTGCGCTGGGAGGCGATGGAAACTAAAACCAGTCTAGGACAGACGTGGTTTTATGGTGCTCTTGGTATCTTCCTCCAGCCATTGTCAGCTCAGACAAGCCATGGCCGTTGGAGAGTGATCATGAGACGCCACCTACTTGGAATTCGTGAACTTCAATGAGACCTGAAGTCACGGGTAACAGTATATTAACGAGAGACAACGGCCCCGTGCGTTGTATCGGGTGAGAGTGATGCTTTTAGCACATCTTCCAGGTTTAAAACCATAAGATCGAATGCACGTGTAGATAGAAGGTTATCATGCATGTTTCGGTCAGTAACTATTTCTATTATTTGGATGTTATAATAGAAGATGGCGTTCAGTGTTGCGATACTGACCTGGTCCACGTCTGGCTCCACATGACTCTACTACAAAGAAACAGATTCAACTTTGCATTTAGTTTTGCCATGTTTAAGAGTTTGAGAACAAGACCTCAAGTTCGTGGAAGGGTGAGGGTCACTTGTGTAAGTGGTTGTTTACAAATAGCCCAAACAGCGCCCGGGTTTCCACCAGTAATTGTAATATTGCACGAAACTTTGGCATTTTCTGTAGACTCACCCGAATCAGGGTATCAGGCAAATGACCGATAACTTTTCGCACTGGCTCAAGTTAGCACTTCTTTCTCGAGAAGCACAGTAATTGCTACAGTCCAAGCCAATTTGTCATCACTTCATAGGCTACATACTACTAAGAACAAATGAAAGGTGTTCTGCGTTAGACGTCTTTTTCAGTCCATTTTGAAAAGCTGTGGCTTTGGATTTTTTTTCTCCCCCAAACTTCTCATCTGAGATTGTAATACGTTCGGTTGTCGTGTAAAAGCGGTAACGCTCGCTCATAATTATATTTGACTTCCAGTTAATTCCACAACCGTTTCAAATAGCAAAGATCTTTGATTGGAATATCTGAATTATAGATGATCTTCAGTGCTGTCTAGAAACGTATTATTATTGTAAATAGAAATAACACTTTAATGCCATTTAGAAATGGGCTAAACGTGCCGTTTTATAACAAAATCATTTAAAATCATGATCGTAGCAAAAAGAATGCATTCATCGATTATAGTCCTCTTTTAATTTGCTTGAAAAAGCGGTTTTATAGAAGACATTTGCTTGTGATTAATAAAAGAAACGACAATGTCAGTTTGATGTGAAAATGTGATATTACTGTGAAGTGGCCTTATACGCTTTGGTGCATTTAATTAGCACAGATTGTCTTTTCCCTGCATTTTGTCGCAGTGCAGTTGTGGGCCCACTTTAAAACAATTTTTCTCCCTATATTGACGTACGATGCTGCCATTATAAAGGCTCTTTGAAAATATAGGGTTGGACATGGTATGTGTATTTGTACGTTTTTAACTCCGTAACCGCTTAGATGAGTTTGTATACATACATACATACTATATATATATATATATAAAACAATATTCCCCAAAATAACTGTTGATACGAACGGCTTTGTGCGTCTTTCTCTGGGCAATAAATGCCATAAAATAGACAGGCCGAAAAAGTTACTATTAAAACACTTTTATAGAACGCTTTCGTCTCATTCAGTAAATCTTTTGACTTGATATAATAATCTAAATATTAATTGTAAAAGGCATGTCAATGAATTATAATATTCTATCAATAGTAGCCTAGAAAGGAGATTACTAAACGCGTTGTTAGGTCATCTTTTGAAGTAAAAACACTAAAACATTGCGTCTGTAAACAAAAACTAAAAAGTTTGAAACTACAATACAAATGTTGTGTGCCTAAAGAGTTTATCACTTTGATAAAATGAATATATGAAACGAGTAGCCTATATAAAATCAGCCTGTGTGTACGAGAAGTTCTTCAAAATGTACAGTTGGTTTATAAACATTCTAGTTATTTCTGCAGTAGACCTGCAAAAAAAGTAATTATAGAGACGAGCACCTAATGTTAAAATGTTGTTTTTCGTATGAGCAATGAAAGAAAATGGCAATGGATTTGTTGTCGTTGTTGCTTGTTATTGCGGAAAAATAAGGAGGCAACAATAGCATATTACTGTTTCATATCTCCCTTAACTTGTGTTCGGGGATCACGCTACATTATGTTTGTATAGCCTATCAAATGAATCATATCCGAGAGCATATAAACATCACATAGCCTATTTAATTTGACCGATAAGTAAAATGTTATAACATGTAACATTATTATAGGCTACACTCTACTCAAAAGTATCTAATTATAATTATAAAAATAATAATTGATGCATTTAGCAGACTAAATTTAATTTTACACAGACCGTCTCCAACACTGAGAACCGCTGGTTTACTAAAATGTAATTTCCTTTATTGCCTTTGGGTGGCAGCACAGTCCAAATTAAAATGCTTGTTGAAACGCAAACAGTGAATCCCGTCCATGTGCTTCTCTCCACATTTTCCGTCTGCTCGGACGTTTTTCCACAGCTCACAGGCTGCCTTCACGTCCCACAGAGAGATCATTTATCTGTGACTATTCAGCAGTGAGAAACGAATTACGAATTCTCTCTAAATGTAAAGGTTTTGTTATTTTATGCATTTGTAGAATAGAATCAATGGGCAGTTGTTTAATGAAACAGTAACGATTAAAATGTATCATCTTATTTGAAATGCAATTGTATGAGACGAGCACCTAATGTTAAAATGTTGTTTTTCGTATGAGCAATGAAAGAAAATGGCAATGGATTTGTTGTCGTTGTTGCTTGTTATTGCGGAAAAATAAGGAGGCAACAATAGCATATTACTGTTTCATATCTCCCTTAACTTGTGTTCGGGGATCACGCTACATTATGTTTGTATAGCCTATAAAAGGAATCATATCCGAGAGCATATAAACATCACATAGCCTATTTAATTTGACCGGTAAGTAAAATGTTATAACATGTAACATTATTATAGGCTACACTCTACTCAAAAGTATCTAATTATAATTATAATAATAATAATTGATGCATTTAGCAGACTAAATTTAATTTTACACAGACCATCTCCAACACTGAGAACCGCTGGTTTACTAAAATGTAATTTCCTTTATTGCCTTTGGGTGGCAGCACAGTCCAAATTAAAATGCTCGTTGAAACGCAAACAGTGAATCCCGTCCATGTGCTTCTCTCCACATTTTCCGTCTGCTCGGACGTTTTTCCACAGCTCACAGGCTGCCTTCACGTCCCACAGAGAGATCATTTATCTGTGACTATTCAGCAGTGAGAAACGAATTACGAATTCTCTCTAAATGTAAAGGTTTTGTTATTTTATGCATTTGTAGAATAGAATCAATGGGCAGTTGTTTAATGAAACAGTAACGATTAAAATGTATCATCTTATTTGAAATGCAATTGTATCAGCTCTGTGACAAGCGCAAGAAGTTGATGAAAAATTACATCTTTCTGGTTCTTTAAAAAAAGTAGACTACAGAAATTAACTGCTGTTATCGTTTTTCAGATTAAAAATGTTGGTGGTGAAACTTTACTCGATGTGGCTTGATTAATTTCGCTAATGCAATAATAAAAAGCCAAGTATTTAATAGGATTGCATTTCTGGTGCTAGTGTTTATTGTATAGTGTTAGTGTCTTTAGTGGCATTGGGTTTGGATTTAACTTAAGCAATTGGTATACCGAATGTATGCATTCTAAAATGCATTTGTTGGGTAAGTAAACTATAATAAACTATATAGCTAATAATATTCCAAAGTCTCTAAATAAATAATACGAATAGAAATAAATATATTAATTTGAAGCTGTCACTTTGCCAGTTTTCCTTCACACATTTTATTGGAATGAATTCTACGTCTTTTTATTCGTTTTCTGTTTTTGTAAAGGTTTCTTTTTTTTCTTTCGTTTTCTTTATTTCAGATGTCGTTGTGTTAGGGTTGTCTCTTATTTGTGTAAATTGATTTCAGCAAGACGTTTTGCTGCAATTTATGTATTTATATTTTGTTTCATTTTTTAAATTATAGTGTCTATTGTAAATGCTTGCTAGTTGAAATGTGAAAGAAGGAAAAGGTTGAAACCTTATTTTGTAATTTTGTTTCGGAAAGGCATGGCACAACATGGCAATTACATGGCAAAACATACTTTAACTGGATTTCACAGGGAAGAAAATAGGCTACTAATATCGGACTTCAAACTTTTTCCTCTGCCTTTCACTCACCTCTTTCTCGAATTTTTATTTTTGACTGTATGATTCAGATTCAAGTTGGTTCATTTACATGGCAAAATAAATTTTAAAAAGCACACAAAACATCGACTCAAACACTGATTTTATACCTATTTTACCTACTACTGACTTTTGGGATCCGAAGTCATCGTTGTATCAGATGACTGGAAATATGCTAAACGGATTATTATACAAACTTTTAAGTGCTTTGCTATTTAATAACGCAAACACATAAATCTCGTATTCTTAGATTTCAGATGGTTTTTCTCAAATACTAATATGAGGAACAATGAACCATCTGCGGGAAGTCAAGGCAAATAGATATTTATGCCACTAGGTGGCAGCACCGTTACGCCCACGGAAAAGGGTTCTTGGAGAACATTTGTTCTGGGACAAACAAAAAAATCACTTTTAACTTCTCATCAGTGATTTGGCTAAAGACAACAATATCACAGCCATTATTCACCCATTCGTATTAGCAGCTGATGTCCTTCTATTTTACTCATTCGTTTCTGGAAATTGAATTAAATCAATACATTAAAAAGAAACTGATCATTTGCGATAGACATTTGTACTGTTTATGCATTTGTGTTAAACAATTTGGCAGACTGTTGACATTCGTAGTAATTATAAAGATACAAATATAGTAGTACATCGTTTAATATGGGGAGTTTTATTTGAATACTGTCTGCAGTAACACATGAATGAATTTGTATATTTCGCAGGTGCCTGGAAGCGACTTTGTAGGCTATTTACAAATGTGCGTATAGGGAAAATAAAAGCTCAAAAGAAAAATCTGTCACGACTTGGGGTAAATTTACTGTACAGTTAGCGTAGCATGCAAATCCACAGTCTAAAAGGTGCAGTTGTTTTTGATGTGTAAAAATAAAAAAATACACAATTTCCATGATTTTGTCTGTTTACTTCACTGATTTTCTTAGTTGAAAGCTATTTTACATTCCTCCCACGTCTTTGCCAAATACATTATAGATTAAAACGAATAAAAAATCAAGTGGTGAATATGGGTTCATTGTTCTTCGCCTTTTATCAGTGTCAGTGTCCTGGTAATATGTAGGCCTACACAGGGAAGTCAAATATAAATGTCCCCTCCTGCGCATCTCCGCATAGTCTCTTGACGTGGAACAGATGATGGAATGGATTTCAGAATAAATAATGTTGAAGGTCCTTCCATTTATACCCCTTTGGTATTTCAGTTTTGAATTCTTTCAGACCTTAACTGATGCCCTTGTACTTGATGACCACTTTCTTCTCTTTCACCCGCCTGTTTTGAAACCAGATGGTCACTTGTCGCTCGGTCAGGTTTGTGTGAGCAGATATCCTTCTTCGTTTGTCCTTAGTAATGAACTTATTTGTGGCATATTCTCGTTCTAGTTCCTTCAATTGGACCTTGGTGTAGGGAACCCGCTTCTTTCTCCCTCGACGCACTGAGGCTCCATCGGTACCCGAGACAGAATCTAGGGGTCAGAAGAAAACCAAAATAAGTTGCCAAAGCGTGATGAAAATAGATGTTCATGCCAGAAATGTCAAATAATAAACTAGAAAATAAAAACACAATGTGTCTTCAAAGCAGTGCAACAAATAAAACACCTAAACGTCGAACGAAATAGGCTATTCGCATAAAAACTATTTGCAATCATGAAAAGTGGTGAGAATAAAAAATTGTACCTGACGAGGGACTTCTAGTAAGCCCCTTCGTTTTTAAATAACACTTGCTATTCGTAGGCCTAAAGGTCAATTTTACGCACACTACATTTTTCGTTTAGCCTAAATCCCTAGTGCGTTGGCTATTACGCACTAAGATATTAAACAGAAATACAGCATTTTTTTTTTTACCTTGAATAGACGATTTCCATAAGCTGTTTGACTGCGTTTGGTCTTTAGGGCAATACATCGGACTGCTCCATCCGTTCGTGATTGCCCAGGGCTGGTACGTTTCAACCGGCAGAAGAGACTCGTGTCTGGGTTCCACAGGGGTGCTCAGCGCAGGTACGACTGGCACGTCAAGATAACTCGGTACAGGCTGGTAAGGGCCAGACGAGTAACCCTGGTAGAAGGCAAACTCCTTAGCGCGAGAAGGGAACTCCTCTCCAGAAACAGACGTGTCCATGTATTTTTCCCCATAGGAGGTGGGCTGCGTGCAGGACTTGGGCATCCTACACGGGTAATAGCTGCCGCCAAAATATCCATAGGGCAAAGAAGCACTGGGAGAGTTCTGTACGGCTGAACACGGACTGCATTGCTTGACAGGTTCCCCCATGCCCGATCCTGGCACCTCACTCGACGTGTAGGTTGTGCTCGGGGCCAAAGAAGACGGGTGGGCAATAAGATTTCTGCACTGGTTAGCAGCAAAATTGCCTCCCAGAAATCCTTCCATGTTTTTGCTCATATCATCCAAGCCGTTGTCATAGAGAAACATCACCGGGTCAATCCAGCAGGAGTGGAGGAGTAAAGACGCGGTCATAGCACGCCCTACATGGAGCCTACCAGCTCTTTTAGAATTCCCCAAGACTGAAAGGGAAGCAGTGGATCAGTGGAGTAACAGATCCCCATGCGTCCCGTGTGCGTCAAGATCCAACTATTATTGGACGAGCGGAGGCACGTGACATGCGAAGAGGCTGATAAACGTCTAAACTGGAGATAACGCCGATCTAGCAAGACAAGCATACTGCACTGAACTGAAACAAAGTGAAGGGATTTGGTCAAAAATAGCTATAAAGATTCTGGCGATAAGCTTTATCCTGACGAGGAAACCAAGTGCCATTCCATTGCGCAATGGGACTGGTACATATTACGCACCTTCCTTTATAAGTATAGCCTACAATTTAACAGTGAGATTATTACAAATTTGTCTCACATACTATTAAAACAGTTAACAGTAATGATAAAGCTAACGCGGCAGCTTAACTTTTGTCGAACTCACCTTCTTTTCCTATGCTGCTTTTTTTTTTTTTAATATTTGCTTGTCTTCCAAGCCATTTGATGATGTGAAATTTAAATAAGGAACCAAAAAGTCTTAAAGTGGCTATTTTCTTTATATATATATATATATATGTATATATATATATATATTACTCTACAAAATGTTGCACAGCCACAGTGAACCACCATTTCGAGCCCCATGAAATTGTCAAATAGCAAATCACACTTTATGAAAATGACCACCAGTTTATTACTCTATACGGCTAGAAATCCAGCCCACAATTTGGCAAGACTCGTTTACATTTGAGTTACACACGGCTGGAGGCCAAGGTCAAGTTGAAAGTTGCAGTCTAGCCAGGGCCCTTGCTGTCATTGAAGGCTAGACCGTCTGGCAGGAAACAAGCACACATCTCCGGGTGCGTTGTAAACAGGAGCACAAAGGTATTCATACTGCACTGAACTGAAACAAAGTGGAGGGATTTGGTCAAAAATTGCTATAAAGATTCTGGCGATAAGCTTTATCCTGACGAGGAAACCAAGTGCCATTCCATTGCGCAATGGGACTGGTACATATTACGCACCTTCCTTTATAAGTATAGCCTACAATTTAACAGTGAGATTATTACAAATTTGTCTCACATACTATTAAAACAGTTAACAGTAATGATAAAGCTAACGCGGCAGCTTAACTTTTGTCGAACTCACCTTCTTTTCCTATGCTGCTTTTTTTTTTTTTAATATTTGCTTGTCTTCCAAGCCATTTGATGATGTGAAATTTAAATAAGGAACCAAAAAGTCTTAAAGTGGCTATTTTCTTTATATATATATATATATATGTATATATATATATATATTACTCTACAAAATGTTGCACAGCCACAGTGAACCACCATTTCGAGCCCCATGAAATTGTCAAATAGCAAATCACACTTTATGAAAATGACCACCAGTTTATTACTCTATACGGCTAGAAATCCAGCCCACAATTTGGCAAGACTCGTTTACATTTGAGTTACACACGGCTGGAGGCCAAGGTCAAGTTGAAAGTTGCAGTCTAGCCAGGGCCCTTGCTGTCATTGAAGGCTAGACCGTCTGGCAGGAAACAAGCACACATCTCCGGGTGCGTTGTAAACAGGAGCACAAAGGTATTATACTACTGCTTGTGATGCCACAGATTCAACATGAACGTCTCTTGATCAACGTTTTCATTGCAGCTTTGGTTATCTGATGTCTTGGCACAGTGGTCTGGCACTTCTGGAATTATAGCAAGACGATAGAGTAAAGAGACGTAGGCTAATATTTAGGCTTGTGTTATTTGTATAAATAATACTAATACACGTTAAACATTTAAATATGAATATTATTCTGACCTATTACAGGAGTCGATTATCAGTGTGATTATAAAACCGTGGATGCGTTAACAAATAATCAAATGTATTTCAATCATTTTAAGTCGGTTTTATGTTTTCTGAAATTAGCACACAGGATGAGCGGCTATAGTATCCTATACGAGGATATCGTACTCCATGACAGAAATGTTCCCAAAAAATATATTTGTGTTTTATTTATTTATTTTTCAATTGAATTGCAGGCTAATAAATTCAAACACAAAAATGTGTTGCGGTTAAGTTAATAAACCCCCTTCGTTTTGGAATAATTCTTTAAAATACATTCAATAATATTTTTGACCATTATCTGCGAAACAGCTCAGAAACTGTTACTTTAATGTTGAATAATATCAGCCAGTTAGGCTATTTAAGGTGATTTAAAACAATAGATTAATTCCTACTTTTGTTGTTGTTGTTGTTATCATTATTATTATTATTATGTGCACACAGCATAGCTGTTTATGAGGAGCACAGAAAAATGATAAACTGATCAATTCGAGTGCTGTTAAAGAATCAGGGCTTTTTTAGTTAGCGGGCAGCCGTGTGTATAGCTCACTATCCAGCAGAGAGCACAGGAAATAAGCTCGCTGGTGGCGTGCAAACACTGGCATGTTAGGAGCCAAGTCCCTATTTGATCTTTTTAAGGTTTCTTGAGCCATTAACGTTCAGCGTTGTTCGACCCTTTCTCAATAGCTGAGCTGTGTAAAAGACAAAGTCAACATGCGTACAGATGGATGTGGGAATTGTTGCTGCACTAGATCCAGAAGATTCAATGCACTTCTAAATGTACCTTGAAGATGGACGAGGCGACCGTTCATAGGCCACATCATTCCTCATCATTAAAAATCAATTGTTTCCTCAAGATTTTACGTAAACCACGGCCGCCGTACTGTTTTTAGACTATATTATAGGCTACTTTAGCCCTGTGAGCAGGCCAACTGTGGACTATTTAATATATCTATGCTATTTCACATTTACAAATTCACAGAGCATATTAATGATGATGTTTATTTAAAAAATAGATATACTACTGTTACGTTTGTGGTAGTAAGATTTATGATAAATCAATTTAATTTAAATCAATATGTGGATGGCAAAAAAATTAAAATCTGTAAACGTGTCTGTAATTTCAATGGACTGAAATAAGACTTGGTGTAACAGTTTCAACCACCAACAAAAATACAGCGAGGCTTGGATTTAATATCTTCTCAAAAACTGAGTGAAATGTATGCAAATTTAGCTGCCTACATGTTTTTCATTTCAGGTTCAGATTCTGAAAGAGGTACTTTTACTCCTCTTGTTCTACAAATACACTCACGAAAACCAGTGAAGACAACGTAGTAGGGGCTTGTGTAAATGCATTAAAAGTAAATAGCCCATTTGAGAGGCAAGAAGCCTTAAGACCTTATTTTGTACGTTACGTTATAAAATAGCACATCATTAGATCTCACTTAATGTCCCCTGCGCTACATTTCAGGCACATACTAACATTGCGGATGTCGCCTACTAATTAATAATGGATTGATAGAAATGTTTGCAAATGTAAAAAAAAATTGTAATTCGAAATTATCGCCAGAATTAGCCTACTTTCCAATTAAATGATTCGCATGACGCTGCTTGACAGTTTGACATGATCAGACAAAGCGTAGAAATCTTTTTAAATGTGTGGTACTAAAAATGGTCAGAAATATCTTTTTAAAAAACCTGCACGGCATTGGTCTTGTGGAACGAGTATGGCCAGACCTATATCTAAAAACACTAGGTTACATATTAATCAAGCAAATATAATAGCCTATTAATATAATTCATTATTGAAAATCTATGTAATGCACGAAAAAATGAATTAATGCAGTAATCTAATAGGCCTTTGAGAACAATGTAGGCTATACATCGCCTTCACCCTGTGCTACAAAACAATTCAGATGAAATCATATTGAAATAAGCTTTAACATCATTCGCAGATAAATAGCTGAAAATGAATTTGGATTACTTCCTTCAAATGAATGCAAATGTTTCATAAATGTCACAACTTCGATGCTTTAAAGCAGAAACTCGATGTCCAGTATATTCGTAGAGTTATGTGGAATCATTGTTTACTCTCAGTGCTGATAAAATATCTCCAACCACCTTTATTATGCAACAATAATTGAAATGTTAAG
>NW_015505401.1:2128089-2145369 GCF_001515645.1 Sinocyclocheilus grahami | reverse complement strand
TTTTAGGCTACCAGCAAAGATCGCATTAGCCTACCTTAGTTAATGTTTTAATGAAGTGGAAGAAATTGTTTTATTGGCACATTATGATTCAAAGTCCAAACATTCTTCATAGGAATAATTCTCTTTGACTGAAATATATTTTTGTGTTACATGTGTGTTATATGTAGGCCTAGATATTGTAGCGAAAAGCGTAGACTAAATAGGCTATTTTTAATTTAACTCGTTTTATGTCCAGGCTATTATAAGATACAATTAAATTCCACTGACGTAAATATTAATTGTAATCCTAAATAAAACAATTTTGTAGACAAAGTGCTGGTAAAAATGCCAATGAAAGAACTTACTAACATACTTTTAGAATATATTTTCAAACAAACGTTTGGTCCCAGTTTTTTAATCTCAAAGATTATGAATCTTAGTACTCAATTACTAAATAAAATGATTTATATAAATTATCTCAAATGAAACAATGTGTGAAAATAATGAAATAAAATAAACAAGCTTGTTTGGATAAATATAGGCTAAAGGTAACGAGTGGGATCGATGGACCCATTTAAAAAAAAATTTTTTTTACGATAAACACCGGACTTCTCAGCTAATTCTATATCGTGGTTCTATTTTCTGAGTTATCAAACCCGTCTGTTCTGGAACTCCAGATAGTGAGGTCTCGGCTGGCATGCTATATTTCAAGTAGTTAAACCTAACAACCACATTACACCATACTCAAAACCCCAGTAGTAGGACACATATCCTATTTCGACCACACCTGCTGCTCGTGTCAAGGTCCATACAATTAAATAAAACATATTAAACCTACTGTACGTATTTGTCACATTAAAAATAAAATTAAATCAAACAATTCCTTAAATATTATTTGAGAGAACTCGTAGCTCACGGAGCACGCAGCAAAAGTTTTACTTTGAATAGGGTGTCTTGTATATTTTGATCATTTCAGAAATAAAATTAATATAAAGTGTTACCCAAGTGTTTGTCTGAAACGACCTGCTGAAGACAAATTATGTAAAATTACAATACAATAACAATTCCACATAAAGAATGCGCACACTTAACGATATGAAATAACTCCGAGATCACACATCTGAGCTGTACCATAATCATGTAAGAGTTCCCATCCGTGTGATAGTTTTGGAAACATGTTTGATTCAATCAATACACCTTTAACGGCTAGGCAAAAAACTAGGCTAATAAAATAAAAAGAAGAAATTGATGTAAAAGGCGAAGCAGAAATCGCCATTTAATGTTGTTAATCACCACGTGGCCTTTTAGTCAGTTGATCATGATTGGCCACATAATCCGAATCTGAAACTACAATGACAAAAAGAAACTACACAACGAATAAAAAGGTTAATTAAGACAATGTTTTCGGTCTAAAAAATCTTTACCTCTGAGAAAAGTTTTTTTTTTCAATGACCAGAAAGCGTCATGCTTTAAGAAACCGTAATGAGATTCCGGGTTTTGGGCTGTCTGAAGTCTAACTACCCCATGGTCCTCTGTTTGGAAGACCTGCCAACTAGATAACAACAGCACTTGGGCCTCCATGCTTAATGGACTTTTTATGGGTCTGTCCTGTGATCATGTGACCTCTAGCATGATGGCCTCTCTGTGACTCTTTGGTGGGTAGATAAGAAACATATACCGCTGACTGCTTTTTCCCTCGTTTTGGAAACCAGGAGAGCAAAAGTGAGTTTGACAAGAAGAGGCGAAAGACAATGAGAGAAGATGGAGCAGCAATGCAAAGTTCTGAGGGGAGAAATAGGGGGAAAGGAAAATAGTGAGAAAGTGAAGAGTCATGAAGACACTTGATTATATTCCTTACAATATGTATCTTGACTGTATCATTATTAGCTTCATGGAACTGTGACCGAAGCCAGCTGGGGCACACAAACAGATGAAATTACATATTAATGATAGCTTGAATATCATTTTTACTGGGCTCCTGACCTTGAAATATCGGTTATCATCTTCTCATTCTCATGGCATTCCAAACCATTAGAAATTTCTTTTTTAAAATACAACAAATTATATTTTTGTCCATACAATTAAAGTCAAGGGGTCTTATATTGTTTTGATCCCCACTGGCTTTGATAAAAACACTTCAAAACACTCTTCGGAAGATGCTCTTTTGCGTTCTATGAGAAAAAACACAGTTTTGGACAACATAAGAGTGAGTAAATAGTGACAGAATTATTTGTGGGTGAATTATCCCATCCAGTTTAACATCCAATAATACAATTTCCTTGATGTGTAAAGGATTTGTAGTGTTGATGAGTCATCTTTATTGTGCATGTTACATGCCACTGAATTCAAGGTGAGGCTTCATAAAGAAGCATCAAAAAACATTCCACTGCTTGACCTTGAAGAGAGGGAGGAGACCAAGTAAAAATATGTGCTTTGTTGCATAATTTTAACTGGTTAACCGCATTCATCAGGATTACCTATACAATTGTAAACCATGCTTAGTACCCTTACAATACCACTTCAGTTTCCAGGTTTGTGTAGAACTGAAAAATAGGTGTAATAAACATGTATCAACATGCTACAGTCTTAACATCAAAGCTACAGATATTTCCTGCTTTAATTTCCAGGTGTTTATATGTAGATCCAACACCATTAACAATTGCCAAGACTAGGCCCCAGCAAATTAGACTCAACAGATACATTAAATACATAAAAACTAAAATTGTACATATGCAAAGAAAAGGAGTGTAAAGGCTGATCTGAGTCTTGCGGGTTTGTGGTTTGAGAGAATGAAATTATAAATTTTTGTTAGCCTACAGAACAGCAACGAAGGCAAGAAAAAAAAATCTGAACAAATTTAATTCACAGCATCTCATCAATTGATTGGTGGATTACTAATTGTACATGAGTGGACTCACAAAAGTAACATGATTCCAACAGGAACTCACAGCCTCAAACATTACACACACACCTTTCTCACTACCATCCAATCTACATATGTGCTCACTCACTCATTTATGGCTCCCAGCACACACATGCCAATGAAATCACATAGTTGGGTCAAAGTTTTGCATGTCGGGTCATGTGAAAGGCAGGCAGTGCTGGGTAAGGCTTTGGAAGGGACAGAGAGTGTTGCCGTCTACTGGCCCTCCTCTTCTCGAAGGAACTGGAAGACAGATGAGAAGTCCTTGCTGGCGTAGCCGCGTGCGCACATCATGCGGTAAATCTGATGGGCCAGAGAGCCCAACGGCACTGGTGTCTTTGTGTTAGTTGCTGTATTCTGAGCAAGTCCCAGATCCTGAGAATAAATGATAGAAAATGTCCACGAGAGATAAGCATAACTGCACATTTGAAAAGTTAACTATTAGATGTGTTCTTGCATTTAAAAAAGGCTATCTGCAACCGAATACAGGGTCTCGAGGCAATTTTAAAGAAGACAATAACTAAATTAACATGCAGTCTCCCCCACCCACCCCATAATATTTAACAACAGTGTGAAATGTGACAATAGCATTAATGTTTAAGCTTATATCAGTGGTAGCAGCATATAATAAGTGTTTATTTAGCAGAACTTCTTGGCCAAAGCAGAAACCGAACAAAATGAAACACTGGGCCAAAGGCCGAATACGGTTTTACATGTTTTTTTTCCCCATGTATTTTGCCAATTTTTTTACCATTGCATAAATTAAATGGCCAAAATGTGCTTTTTACTGTTTTGTCTTGCTTTTCAAAGAAATAAATAAATAAATTACCAAACAACAATTGAATTTTTTTTAACATTGAACATTTTAAATCTTTCTAGCAGACAATACACCAACAAACCACAATTTAACAAGTTAATCTGAAGCACTCTGAAGCATTGTTAATGCAAGACATTTACATTTAAAGAGACCCACTGACAGTGTTCAATTAAATTTATTCCTTAATTTTTATTTACAAAAAACAAAGATCTTAAAAAGTCCTAACTTTACGTTCATAAACATACCTTCAAGAGTAGACAGATCTTGTATTACCCTGAAGGGTTAAATATTTTTTGGCCATTTTTGAGACCCCCTTCTTGAATCAGGCATGTATTTTTTACTGTACAAATAAATGCAGCCTTGCTTCTCTTTTAAAATATTAGAAAATATTACAGATCCCAATTTGAACACTGTGTGTGAATGTTATAATAAATGTATTAATAGAGCTGTTGTAATTATTATCATTATTATTGTCTTTTTTTATTTTACAGAACAACAGAAAGATTACAATCCTAACATTTATGAATGTTGATGGAGTTGCTTTTTCTCAGCTTTTATTTTGGCGAAACCACAGGAAGACCTAAGTGCTTCTTTTTGCTGACAACAGCAGATTTATAAATTATTATTATGAATTTGGGAAGATGTTTGTCGCACGTATCGCATTGTCACATGCCTTGTAAAAATTCATAAAAATGACACTGAACAACTGACGAGCGACACTGTTTCAGCACAGATTTTTGTCATGCTTTGGACTTTGAACCCCGACTAACGAGCTCATCATCGCTGCAGAATACATGCAATTCCTGTGTGTATTACAAAACATAAACAATTGGTAAATAATCTGCAGACTGTTAAGGCCATTACTCAATTTCAATCATCATACAGTAACCAGCAACAACCAACCACCCCCTCCTCTTCTCATCGAAAGCCTGTGATGTGCTGTCAGTGCTTAATGATTTTTCCGTCTTTCTGACAGTTTTAAATGATTCCACACTGCCGACAAGTTTGTTGCATTATATAGAGTGCGCGCCTCTCACTCTACACTGGTTGCTATTTGATCACATCACGTCATTGTTCGGTACAATTTATTCTGTATTTTCGCTTATTCCGAAATTAAATTATAAATAATTTCGGTTGCTGAACATTCGCTGCATCCCTATTTAGCAGCAAATCAGCACAATAGAATAAAAATTACATTTTAAAATATATTCACATTGTAAAAAAAATTATAACTACGATTTAAAAAACAAAACAAAAAAAAACAACAAACAAAACTTCTCAAAAACCCTCTATTCCAAACATTTGAACACCAATATAAAAAGTGGAAAAATAGACTAGACTTCACTAATCAACTATTTTGTTTATTAGTTACCCCTTATGTTAGTAGTAACCAGTGGAAACTAATATATAAAAAACGATGCAAACCTTGGCCATTAGTGTAGTTCCGAAGCCACCCTGGTAGTTGTTTGCCGAGGGCACTCCCTCCATAACTCCCGGGACAGGGTTGTATGTGTCACTTGACCAGCAGCGGCCAGAGCTCATGTTCAAGATCGTCGCCAGAAGTTTTGGGTCAAGCCCTAATCTGTGAATGCACAAATGAATACAAAGCAATTCTGGTTAAAAAGTAGAAAATAATACAATCTGTAGAAAAAGTAAATGCATCAAGACAGCTGTATCATTGAATCATCTATATAATCGTTTTTGATGAAACTGTACTTAACCTAGGCCATCCACGATGTAGAGGAGTTTGTTTCTTCATCAGAACGGATTTGGAAAAAATGTACTCATAATTTGGCCAGAAGTTGAGTTTTAGGTTAAAATGCCTTAATAATGGATTTGTTTCTTACAAACACACTGATTTTCACTTCACAAGATGTTTATCGACAGACTGAATTAGTGTGGATTATTGTGATGCTTTTATCAACTAATTTGGATTCTGACGGCACCCATTCACTGAAGAGGATTCACTGGTGATTAAGTGATTCTACAATTCTTCAAATCTGTTCTGAAGAAGAAACACTCATCTATATCTTGAATGGCCTGAGAGGGAGTACATTTTCATTTTTGGGTGCACTATTCCATCAAGTAATTCAACTGCGAACTGCACCTGATTCCCAAGTTCATGGTCTCTGCTGTTCCAATCATCCCAATGGCCAGCAGCATATTGTTGCAGATTTTAGCTGCCTACCAAACAAGGAAGAGAGAGATTATGACCAGAAATAAATCAGCACCTTTCTAAGAATGGCACTATATTCTTAAAGACTCTGTTTGTACCTGTCCGGTGCCAACTTGGCCACAGTACACCACATTAGCACCCATACAGCTCAGAAGCTCCTTGGCTGCATTGAATTCCACCTCTAGCCCACCAACCATAAAGGTGAGTTTACCTGAAGTGGCAGCACCAACACCTGAGATAAATATAGAAAACGATGGAGATCATATTGTACATTACACACACATAAGGTAAAGTTCCCCTAAAAATTAAAATTCTGTAATTTATCCACACTCATGTTGTTTCAAACGTGCATGACTGACTGACTTCTGCAAAACACAAAATAAGATATTTTTAAGAGCGCTACAGCTGTGAAGAGACAGAATTTTAAAGGGATAGTTCACCCAAAAATGAAAATTGTCATTAATTACTCACCCTCATGTCATTTCAAACCCGTAAGACCTTCGTTCATCTTCGTAACACAAATTAAGATATTTTTGATGAAATCCGAGAGCTTTGTGACCCTGCATAGACAGCAAGGGAACTACCACGTTCAAGAAAGGTAGTAAGGACACCTATCTTTTTTGGGTAATCTATCCCTTTATGCATTTTTAACTGAAATAAAATGGAACACTGACTACATCAAATCTGATGTTTGGTCATGTGACATCCAAGAACCAATGAGGTTTGATGTTAGCTGATATTTGAAGTTTGTGATGTTACCATCTTGTTAGGTTAAAGGGATACTCCACTACAAAATGAAAATTGTCATTAATCACTTACCCCCCCCCCCCATGTCGTTCCAAACCCGTAAAAGCTTTGTTCGTCTTCGGAACACAATTTAAGATATTTTGGATGAAAACCGGGAGGCTTGTGACTGTCCCATAGACTGCCAAGTAAATTACACTGTCAAGGTCCAGAAAAGTATGAAAGACATCGTCAGAATAGTCAATCTGCCATCAGTGGTTCAACCGTGATGTTATGAAGCGACAAGTATACTTTTTGTACACAAAGAACATGACTATTCAACAATTCATCTCCTCCGTCTCTCTCCGCATCACCGTAGCGCCATTTTGGAGAATAACCACTGAACGCAAGCAGAGTACGCTCTTCTGTGTCAGCCGCGACACAAGGATATGTTTTCTACGTGTATTTACGTTTCGATTTGAACAAAAACAGTGCATCCCTGCGGCACAGCTGACACAGAATAGCGTACGTTGCTTGCATTCACTGTGATTGTTTCCACATCATCATACCAGTAACCTCTTTAAGCTTAAAGGATTGAGAGGACGTGTCTTCAAAATGTAACACCATCGAAGTGCCATAATTACTCTCAGAGACGAAAGTTCTATAAATACACAAGCACTCCACCATCTGCTGTGAACACAGATGCACATGACGTCAGGGACAGTTTGTTGTGGCTCACGTTTCATTAAGCCTCCTTCACAGACGCTAACATGGAGCTGAGAATAATGTCTGGAGGGTCTAAGTAAAGAGAATGAGCAGGTCTGTGGATTTCTTTGGACTGTTTCACAAACCAAGAGCGGGTCCAACGGTATGTTAGCCAAACCCCACTGACGCATATGAATTGGGAGAGGCAACAATTTAAGGAAAGCAAACTAGAAGCACATTGTTTTTATGTGCCCAAAGACCAGAGGAAACAACTTCCTGATTAAAAAGGAGGCTCGCCATAAAGCACAAACTAGCTGTTGACTGAGTTAAACCTTTCTTGTTAGGCGACAACACAGGTTGTTTTCACACCTCAGGCAAGTTTATAAGCAGCACACAAATTCGAGAAAAGTATGTGCATAGTACATTACACTAGACTTATAAAAAGTCAATTTTGACACAAATGGATTGCTATTTAAAGGGGTCATTCGCTTTAATTTTATTTCTGTGATCCACTTGTATAAAAAAATAAATAAAATGTATACACATTTGCATATCAAAGAGTCATATTTTACTTTTCCATGAGTGTTTTGCTCACTTTCTCAGAGCCTTTCACAGTTCAGTTTTGCTGTTGTGCCTTTAAGAAACAAGCAACAGCGCCTTTTCTCAGGATCTGTTCAAACGCTTTCGGGTTTGTAATGTCAAATTGTTCTTAACGCTCCCATCCTTCAATACTGAATCATCAGGGAAACAGGGCAGAAACTCAGCCACTCTTTCCTACCACTAGGATCCTTTGGAATTATATGGAAAGTCATACACATTCCAATGTTTATCCTAAAAGATCAAGGATTATTTGATACACACACATTATGATATAACCCCATTTAATTACTGGTTCTCAACCAGGGGGTTAGGCCCCGTTAGAGAGCCTATATTAGTCAAGGTTCTATTCTCAGTCTACATGTCTTGGTAATTATATAGGACAAAACCTTAGTTGGCACATGAAATTATTCTTACTGAAGCTCTCTTATATTGGATATTGAAGAATGTACCTCTGCACAGATTCAGATGTCCCAATTCCATACTATTCAATACCAGTTTATTGTATAAATCTTGTGAGTAGTGTGTTCACACTGTAAATTCCAAGTAGGACACTTCAATCATAGCTATGCTGGTTGACAAACTAACCTTATAAAATTCACACACTAGACAATAGGGTGCATAGTGCACAGTAAAACTGTACAGTAACTACAGTCATTTGTGGAAAAACTAGTCCATCCTCCTATGCCAAGTCAGAAATACAAGCATAAACAAATTCAAACAAACAACAGTCAGAAAAGGCCTCTATATACAGTGGGTACGGAAAGTATTCAGACCCCCTTACATTTTTCACTCTTTGTTATATTGCAGCCATTTGCTAAAATCATTTAAGTTAATTTTTTTTCCTCATTAATGTACACACAGCACCCCATATTGACAGAAAAACACAGAATTGTTGACATTTTTGCAGATTTATTAAAAAAGAAAAACTGAAATATCACATGGTCCTAAGTATTCAGACCCTTTGCTGTGACACTCATATATTTAACTCAGGTGCTGTCCATTTCTTCTGATCATCCTTGAGATGGTTCTACACCTTCATTTGAGTCCAGCTGTGTTTGATTATACTGATTGGACTTAATTAGGAAAGCCACACACCTGTCTATATAAGACCTTACAGCTCACAGTGCATGTCAGAGCAAATGAGAATCATGAGGTCAAAGGAACTGCCTGAAGAGCTCAGAGACAGAATTGTGGCAAGGCACAGATCTGGCCAAGGTTACAAAAAAAATTCTGCTGCACTTAAGGTTCCTAAGAGCACAGTGGCCTCCATAATCCTTAAATGGAAGACGTTTGAGACGACCAGAACCCGTAATGGCTGCAATATAACAAAGAGTGAAAAATTTAAGGAGGTCTGAATACTTTCCGTACCCACTGTATATGTGTTGTCAATCGATTAAAAAAAAATTAACTAATCGCATGTTTTCTTCTGAAATTAATCGCATCTAACATTAAAGTTTTTAAATATATTTTATATTGCAATAATTTCACATTTAATCTTCAAATTACTGTAGAAACCACATAAAGACAGTATATTTTTAATATTTGTTTAATGGCATCTTTTTGTATTACTGAAGGAGGCCACTGACACCAATGATGCCTCTATAAAATTATTTTTTTCCTAATATTTAACCTTTGACTATAGCCATTCAACAACCAATGTGATATTTAGCTATCTGTGCCCTTCAGCAAGTAGGAAATATACAGAAATTGAATAAAGTTATCAAACACAATTCTAAATTAAATATAGATGAATCCTTAAAGCTATAAAAAGTTATTGATTTCCTCCTTTTCTTTGATGACATTACAGCAGGTGGGTTAATAGGTTATTTTGGGTGCTGTTTCTTTAAGAGCTGCTGCTGCTGAACAAGACAAGGATCTGACAAGCATCATATTTTCTCTCAACTCTCTTTACCTTTTCTGACCCACTTCAGGTCTTAAAGTCTCTATTAATGAGCAGACGAGTTGAATGAGGGAGACCGTGTTGGGTGCTCCAGGACAGTTTTGAAATCCATTTCAGAGTTCTTAAAGGGTCATGAGTTTCCGCGCTCGTTTGACTCGCAGGCGCTGAGGTGAAGTGGAGTGCACGTCTGAAACGTCTCCTGTTTGATGTGCTTGTAAAGACGTTCTGAGACTAAATTAGCAAGAAAAAAAGTGACCGAAGCAGCAGTTGTTAGTGGGGTGGCCAACACTAGCTCCTCCCCTGCGTTAACGGCGTTAAATACTTTTAACACTTTAAACTGAAAAAATGTATCGCCTGCGTTAACGTGCTAATTTTGACAGTACTAATATATATATATATATATATATATATATATATATTACACAGTAGTCAACATTTGAAGTGGATAAAAACATTCATCAAAGTTGTCCTAAGACAAGAACGAGTATTATTTTGGTTTTAGGACAACTTTGATGATAGGTTTTGATCCATATATTTGTTCAAAATCTAGACCTCTGCTATATCTGCCAGCATTATCCTATACAGTATAGGTTTCTAAAAGAAGGGTTACATGAGATTATGGCATTAGAGTCACTGATTTTGAGCACTTGTCTCCATTTCCACCGTAAGTTGAGGTCACAGGATCAATTCCCAGATGCTGGCTTTTGATTTAGTCTATAACTCAAAGGGTCCACACCAATGGCTGGATTAAGAAAATGGATAAGCTGAGGCAGGTGATAAAACTCTTTCCTATCAACAAACCTGCAAATCACCCATTTCAGACTGAAACAGTGGACAGAAAGAATAAAACTGGGTGTAACTGGTGTCTCCTGAAATTTGACTTTGCGAACCTTCGGATTGTTGAAAAAGCATAGGTTTTGTATATATACAGTGGGTACGGAAAGAATTCAGACCCCCTTAACGTTTATCTTCCAACAAGACAATGACCCTAAGCACACAGCTAAAATAATGAAGGAGTGGCTTCACAACAACTCTGTGACTGTTCTTGAATGGCCCAGCCAGAGCCCTGACTTAAACCCAATTGAGCATCTCTGGAGAGACCTAAAAATGGCTGTCCACCAACGTTTACTATCCAACCTGACAGAACTGGAGAGGCTCTGCAAGGAGGAATGGCAGAGGATCCCTAAATCCAGGTGTGAAAAACTTGTTGCCTCTTTCCCAAAAAGACTCATGGCTGTATTCGATCAAAAGGGTGCTTCTACTAAATACTGAGCAAAGGGTCTGAATACTTAGGACCATGTGATATTTCAGTTTTTCTTTTTTAATAAATCTGCAAAAATGTCAACAATTCTGTGTTTTTCTGTCAATATGGGGTGCTGTGTGTACATTAATGAGGAAAAAAATTAACTTAAATGATTTTAGCAAATGGCTGCAATATAACAGAGTGAAAAATTTAAGGGGGTCTGAATACTTTCCGTACCCACTGTATATATATCTTTACCAAACTACACTGTTGCCACAAAGTTGTAGTTTGCTTGGACATCAATGTGAAACTGAATTCCATTATTAACATGAACCTGTGATTGCGAAAACCACAATGCTTGAATTGGAGCCAAAGATTCTCTAAGAAATTTGTAGCTATTGCCAGACAGTGACTAGTTGCGTAACTGAGACTATGGGTGTGTGATTTATGAAACCTTTAAAACATGCACTAACAAACATTGTCTGCACTTACATATGCGGTTTGTAGGCAGTCAGGGTTCAGGTCACGGTGATAACATACTATGCAATTTACCGCATCTACGTCTAGCATTCATACCGTGTTGGGTAGGAAGTGGGAGTTTTTGCCATCTCACCTCCAGACACTGGGGCATCCATGAAAACAGCTCCCAGTTTCTCTGTGGCAACTGCCATTTCCTTGGAGACACCTGGATCAATGGTGCTGGAATCAATGAGTAGGGATCCCTTCTTCACTTTCCTTTTGTAAAGTAAAGATATCAGTAAACAAGATCTGTCCTGTCATGTCTTTAAAATACTGACTTTAAACATTTCTCACCACAATTAAATCAGCTAAAATTTTATTGAATCTGGATATAGTTATCTAAATTTAAAGTATGGCTGAATATATGTTGGATTTGACTTGGATTTTTTTTTTAACCCTCTCAAATTATGTTTGCTAATTAAACTGTTCAAATGTTGTGTTCATTAAAGGGGTCACATGATGCGATTTCAAGTTTTCCTTTCTCTTTGGAGTGTTACAAGCTGATTGTGCATAGATAAGATCCCTGAAGTTGCATATATATATATATATATATATATATATATGGAAAATAATTTGCAACTGCAACAATTTAACAACCGTCCACCATTTAGTTCAATAGCGGCTGAGTATGATCACAATAAGTATAACTTAATTGTCTTCTCGTGTTTCAGTGACTTACACACAATGACTTTAGCCTAACAGCTATTACCGAGAGTTGGCAGTGCATTGCATTATATCAGATGTTTGCCGCACGGAAAAATTGCATACAAGTGCACAGTAGTAAACAAATACATAAAATTTTTAGGATAACGGTGCAAACACATTACCCTGCACGGCGTTGACATGGTTATGACACTTTCCTACTAGACACCACGAGCCCCTTAACAGAGCGGCCATGCTGCTTCGCTCGTGACCTTCGACTTACAGTGACGCCATTGGATAATCGATGACTGTCACATGTGCCTCCATACGTTTCCTTCATCTCGGAACTCTTCGTCCAATGACATTCAAGGGAAGGCGGGACATCCTTAAAATCTCATAAGAGAGCAATGGAAAAACAAAAATAACTTGTAACTTGCCCTTATTTAGTCTGCTATTTAATTTAACCCAAACAAACTATTATTATTTGTATTTAATAAAAGGATTTAATCGTGTTTATGTCTTGTAATTGTATATGCAAACAGAAACATTTGTCTTAAAGGGGTCATATGATGTTGCTAAAAAGAACATTATTTTGTGTATTTTGTGCAATGAAATGTGTTTATGTGGTTTAAGGTTCAAAAAACACATTATTTTCCACATAATGTACATTATTGTTTCTCCTCTATGCCCCGCCTTTCTGAAACGCGTTGATTTTTACAAAGCTCATCGATCTGAAAAGCAAGGTGTGCTGTGATTGGCCAGCTATCCAGTGCGTTGTGATTGGCCGAATACCTCAAGCGTGTGACGGAAATGTTACGCCCCTTACCATACTGTGATGCCGTGTCCCGGCCGGAGCGACAAGACAAAAACATTAAAACCCATTATAAACAAGGCATTTGTTGTATCCAGTGGGGACATAATTATGGATTATAATGACTTATACTGTTGTTTTACGCATTGTAACACTCCAAAGAGAAAGGAAAAATTGAAATCGCATCATATGACCCCTTTAATATTTCACTAACGTTAACTTATTAACCTTAGGACAAATGTAACTCTTAGGGAACTTAACTTAAGGATATTGGATATGTCTATGGTTGTGGCGGATATGATGTGTGTGGTGTTGTTGTTATTGTGTTGTTCCGGGAAACCACTGACACGGACAGAACGGGGGAAGTAACGTTACTCGCGCTGAGAGAGACTGGAAAGTGCGTCAAAAACAGCGCTGGGGTTTTCTGTGATACTTCAGCATGGAAATGAGGTATTGTGCCGTCTTTTTATTCACTTTTATTGTCTCTTTATATGCGTATTAGTCTTAAATATCTACTATGATTTTATGTTACTGACTTTTAATATAATTTTGAGCTCTGTTGTGGTGAAAGACCAGTTGGTCGAGAACATGATAAGGGTTATTCCTGAACTATCGGCCTCACACTTTGACTTGACTTAGGATATTAACTGATGCGTTCTTATACAGAAATAAAGACCAGGTAAGATGTGGATTTGGGATGATTAAACACTGATTGAATGGCAAAAGCTAATAAGCTGTAATTGTATTGACATTATGGTTTGTTATTGTTTAGCCAGACGGCTAAGACGAGCTAAAACCTGCTAGCAAGCTAACATCGCTAGCTTAGCTAATATAGAAAACTTGATGTATATTGGAGTATATTTGGTATAACCATATAATATTGATATACTATGCGGTATGAAATATATTTTTTATTTAACTTTTCCTCGTAACAACATGATTAACACTCGAAGTTGTAATTAGTGTAAGTGCTTGTAACTTCGGCCTATTAGCAAAACATTTATGTCTAAAAAACAAGTATGAAGGAATATATATTTATTTGACAGTCATTTACACATATAGGCCTAATTAATTATTTTTGCGCTGTATTATCTAATGTCACATTTCTGTTTGTGTTGTGCTATTTTTAGAGAGACGACCTTTGGATTTTCAGGTAAAATAATATCACGGTAATTAACTATAATTAAATAGCCGCAATAAATGTCGTTTTGTTATTACAGGGTTAAATGATCGTGTAAACAAAGCATTTTACAGTTCATTTTTTTTATTTATTGCAAGTGTAAACACTTAACAATTAATGTAACATTGGACGACATTATGAATACAGAAAGTATATAGGAAGACAAAGAAGAGAGAAAAATAATAAAAAATAAACAAGAATACATAGATAAAACAAAAAATACAGAGGTAGTAAATCAAGAATTATGTACCATTCAGCAGATCATTATACAGTTTCACAAATTTGACACTTTTTTTGGTATTAATATTTTTTAGTGTTATAATTAAGTAGTTAAAGTCACAAAGAAAATGATGTAATTTTGGAGATGTTGAAGAAAATTTACATTTATGAATATAATATTTTCCCAATACAATAAATACATTTCCTATATATTCTATGTTATGTTTACAATGAGAAAAATAACAAAATATATCACACATAGTAACATCAATGTCTACATTAGATTTTGAAGAAAATAATTTTGACACGTTCCTTAACAAGGGGGCATTTGAAATTATGGTTTGTTATTGTTTAGCCAGACGGCTAAGACGAGCTAAAACCTGCTAGCAAGCTAACATCGCTAGCTTAGCTAATATAGAAAACTTGATGTATATTGGAGTATATTTGGTATAACCATATAATATTGATATACTATGCGGTATGAAATATATTTTTTATTTAACTTTTCCTCGTAACAACATGATTAACACTCGAAGTTGTAATTAGTGTAAGTGCTTGTAACTTCGGCCTATTAGCAAAACATTTATGTCTAAAAAACAAGTATGAAGGAATATATATTTATTTGACAGTCATTTACACATATAGGCCTAATTAATTATTTTTGCGCTGTATTATCTAATGTCACATTTCTGTTTGTGTTGTGCTATTTTTAGAGAGACGACCTTTGGATTTTCAGGTAAAATAATATCACGGTAATTAACTATAATTAAATAGCCGCAATAAATGTCGTTTTGTTATTACAGGGTTAAATGATCGTGTAAACAAAGCATTTTACAGTTCATTTTTTTTATTTATTGCAAGTGTAAACACTTAACAATTAATGTAACATTGGACGACATTATGAATACAGAAAGTATATAGGAAGACAAAGAAGAGAGAAAAATAATAAAAAATAAACAAGAATACATAGATAAAACAAAAAATACAGAGGTAGTAAATCAAGAATTATGTACCATTCAGCAGATCATTATACAGTTTCACAAATTTGACACTTTTTTTGGTATTAATATTTTTTAGTGTTATAATTAAGTAGTTAAAGTCACAAAGAAAATGATGTAATTTTGGAGATGTTGAAGAAAATTTACATTTATGAATATAATATTTTCCCAATACAATAAATACATTTCCTATATATTCTATGTTATGTTTACAATGAGAAAAATAACAAAATATATCACACATAGTAACATCAATGTCTACATTAGATTTTGAAGAAAATAATTTTGACACGTTCCTTAACAAGGGGGCATTTGAAAAAAAGATGATCAATAGACTCAATGCTGACATTACAGAAATTACAGTTCAGATGAGGACTACCAAATTTGGATGTAATCTCATTAGTGGGGTATATATTATGCAAAAAGCATTTTACAGTTCAAGTCAGTAAGACACGTCGTCTGTGACGTCACTACTCAGTCTCGGATAAAGGTCATAATAATTTTGATAGGAGATAGAGGGGGAGCTATTCTGTTTTATGGGCGGTTCTCGCAAGTTTTCACTCCTTTGCATGCTAAAATGTACCGTGTGAAAAATCTTTTTCTTTTTTTTCGACAGCGCTCAGCTGTTTCTGAAAGCGTGAGTCTCTGTACTGACAGGAATTTCCTGCTCTGCCGCTGTATAAGATTACGTTATGTTTTTTTTAGATTAAAAAAAGGAAAAATTAGCAGTGTGAATTAATTTGTGACAGCTTAGTGAAGAATAGGTAAAGAAGGTTTTTATGTACAACTCGTGTTCCTCAAATTATTTGCAATGCTTATTTTCCCCAAGCAAGACAAACTGAAGAAACTGGTCACACTGGTAAACCAACACACAACTTTATGGTCTTCGCTGCTGACATATTGTTGAGGCATCACCATGATTACAAAACAAATGACCTTTTCTTATCAAGTGCGGCTAGTGTTCACAACCACACAGAAAAATCTCGACAATCATCAGACTCCGTTTGTTCATTGCTTACTGAGTCATCACCTTATGAGTGTGAGATGTGACAAATGTTTCAAGTCTGTAAAAAGTACATTAGTACAAAATTGGTACATTTCCCAGAGTTTGATAGTTGTGGTGATAATAATTTGACCTACCTCAGTTTAACTTAGTTACAAATAAATGCAGTTTGCTTTAATAAAGTATTATGCTTTGAAGAGTCTTTATTAAAAAGTATGGAGGGCTTTAAGGGAGTTGAGAGACAGAGTGGCTGAGTGCTGTTTAATCTAAGATCAAATTGACATGTTTCACCCAGAAATGAAAATTATTATCATTTACTCACCCTCAAGTAGTTCCAAACCTGTATGAGTTTCTTTCTTCTGTTGAACATAAAAAAAAGATGTTTTGAAGAATGTGATTAAGCAAACAGTAGCTGGTCCCCATTGAATTCTATAGTTTGGAAAAAAAACACCATGGGAGTCAGTGGGGACCAGAAACTGTTATATCAAGGATTTTTGTAGGGATGCACGATATATCGGCCACCATATCGGTATCGGCCGATAAATGCTCATTTTTTCTGTTATCGGTATCGGCCTGATAAGAAAATTTGGCCGATATCTTAAAGCCGATAAATAATGCATTATTTCCTTCAGATACACTTCAGATGCGCGCTGTTTGTTTGCAGCCTTTTGTGCAATTGTACGTTGTAATATTGTGTTTATTTGATGTATATCTGATTTATCTCATATAGAATGCATTTGGTTAAGTTAAAAGAGCGCTTCAGTTTACCGGTAATCGTCTTTAGCTCAGCGCACGCAGCTCAAACAGCAGTGCACAACATTAATAACTATGATTGGGAATGT
>NW_015505401.1:2114023-2127621 GCF_001515645.1 Sinocyclocheilus grahami | reverse complement strand
ATATATATATATATATATGTACAGTATGTGTGTGTGTGTAAGCGTGTGACAGAATGAGGTTTCACAACCATGTTTTTACTCCTGGTCGACAACAAAATATATTTATTAAAACAATTAAAAACCAAGCAGTATCAATGTCAGCTTGCATCATGATGTTATTATTCACATATTTCACTTGAAAGAGGTTCACCAAGCCCACACAGGCTCTTCTGCGTTTTATAGTTTTTTAAATATGTAATTTTAGGTAATTGTGCTTAAGGAACCTATTATTAAGCCCATTTGATTTATTTTGAAAGAGATGGTAATGCATGAAATAAATAGGCATAAATACTTAAAGAAATTACTTGATTTATCTCAAATGCAAATGTTTGTCCCTGATACTTTTTTATTTGGAGTCAATCAAATGTGTAGTTGTTGATTAGAGTAATCTCTTGCAGCTGTAGAAATCACATCAAAACTTTAATTAATCAAAATTAATTAATATGAATTAAACTAGTTCATAAATAAGTTTTCTGGTTTTGAAATACAATTTGTATAGTCAAATTCAGTAGACAAAATGAACAAAAAAAGTTTATAACCTTATTACATGAAAATAATATATCTCACTGTCTGTAATTATAATCCAGAAATATTGCCTGACTTGAGTCATGTGGGCTTATAAGGAACCATGCCAGTTATCTTCAGTCTTCCTATTAAGGCCAAGCTACTGAACCTCAAACAAACACTTTAATCTTCAATATTTCATGTCCTTGTATTGTCATGTATTTTTATTTTTTTTTGTTAAGCAGTCATGCAATAATAGAAATAATGTACACTCAGCTTGTCATTAATGCAAAATAAACACAAACTTGTAATTAGGACTCAAAGTGGTGTTTTCACACAGTAAAAAAGTTAATATTACTCAAATTAATATTTTGTGTCAGTTTCCGTATTTATTTGGTAAAAAGTAGGGTAATGTACAGTAGGGCTGGGCGATATGACGATATTATCACATATCGACGATGTCTCATAAGTATCGTGATGTCGATGTCAACAGTCAGGTAACAGACGATAATCATCATTATCGGAAAAACGATGACAAATGATAAACTTAGTAAGTTGCTACAAATATTTTACATAGCCCCATAGTCACCATACAGGTCTTTTTGCATGCAAGAATGAAATAATTCAGTAGGGTTGGGAAAAAAAACTAATTTTAAAAATTACATTTCGATTCTGCTTCTCGATTTCTGTATGTGCATTTATTGTGATTTCAAAAGATTCAACTGCAAGAAGACTAAATAGAACTAATTTCTGCACTCGCGTGCTGTTTTCTGTGCTGCTCAGTGCTCACACACACACAAAGCGCACGCACAAAAGCCGCTTCTTATATACGCGAACACTGGACTGCGCTCTCTTTCTCACATTTTTACACATTCGAATGGACAAATACACACAGAATTATATCAAAATGTCCCATAAATACAATCGGTTATGTCTTAAGTGAACGTAAAGAGCTGAGAAAGAAAACAAGGGTGTATTGGATCCGTGCACTGACAGCAGCCGCAGCCACCAGTTATTAATGTTAATTTAAAGAACAAAAGAAAAGAAAATTCCTCACTGATCTTGACTGAATCACTTTTTTTAACCTCAGTTTATATTTTATTTGTCTGTTGTTCGGCGCTGACTACTGTAATGGGAACGTGCATCTGTGTATGCGATTATTTTGGAGATGCGTTCCAAAATAATTTATCCTTATAAAGGGTATAGGCCTATTTTATTTTCATCTGCAGTTTAATAAAAGTTCAACAGAAAAAAGAAAAAAAGTAGCACTGCATGTGTTTCTGAATATTTATTTAAACAGACTGTATAATGATGAAAAACCACAAACATGACAGGTATAAATAAAACACGCAAATTCCTTCAGCGCACATTTCAGTGCAATATTTTTACAGATATTTTAAACCGTGAATACAATATAATTATGTTGAATTAAGCTGAGATGTAGCACTATAAATTCTTAATTCATTTGCAACAAAACTATTAAGTTTTGTTGCAAACGGATGAAGACATTCTTCCGGCTTCTCAGCTCGCCCCTCAACATGAATGCGTTCGGAGTTTCGGCAGCCCAACACTGAATATTATATTGTGGGCGTTGTATTTTGATTAATAAAAAATTGGTTAAAAATGGGCCAAAAGAGACCTCTGAACTAGTAGGCTACTAGAAAGGAAAAAAATTAGAATTAGTCAGAATTCGTTTTTAATCCCCGCATGATTTGTCAAACATGATAAATATCAAATACGTTATAGCTTGACTACAAGTTTAAAAACAACGCTGCAATTGTTATAATTAAGGAAATTAAACTTACCATCATGAAATGTATCTACACAGGCCAAAAAGAAAGAGAAACATTGGCATATTTTATTCTAGACATTATTATGACATCAACATGCATTTATCATTCTTACAATCACCGCCAGAATGTCCAACTTCACCATGATGAACTTAAAATTGGGTTCTATTATTTTTCCTCAACAGTTCTCCTCATAAAACTAAATTAATTTCAAACACAAATTTGATAAGAACATAGTGGAAATTATTAGAAACGCCAAAATAACAGCAAAGCTAATATTTTCTGTCAGTTTAAGCACAAACTAAGAAAAGTAAAACAAAACTTTGTAGCAATAATTAAGACCAAACTGAACACCATAAAAACTGTTTATGGTGCATGTCGGCAATGTTTTCTTGGCGGGGGCGGGGCGTAGTGGAGGTGGGGCTTAGTAGACGATATTATCGGATATCACAATATTTTTTAAAGGCGATTATCGATACGATATTTTTGACATATCGCCCAGCCCTAATGTACAGTCAGTAATATGGACCCAGTTGTGTTTAAATGTCTAAATCATTTTGCAATAATAACTGATACATTATTGCTTGTGTGTGATTTTGAAACTGTTAATTGTGTAGCAATGATCAGAAGATTTAATAACATGTAATTAGTAAAATAGACAAAATAAGCTGTGTGTTCTGTTACAGGCAATGACTGTTTCATAATGTTGCATAAAGATATTCACCCTAGATAACTGTAGAATCTGGCACAAAATATTTTCAGATGCCTCTTCTTTGTTTAACTTCTTATATGGGTCCTGTATTCCCACAGACGCAGCTGCTGATAGACAGATGGCTTTATTCCTGGAGGGGACAACAGCAAGCAGCACCATGGAAACGTCCAATTTTGCCCATGTCATCTTTCAGAATGTGGGGAAAAGTTACCTTCCTCACGCCGCATTAGAGTGCCATTACACCCTCACACAGTTCATTAAACCACATCCCAAGGACTGGGTCGGCATATTCAAGGTGACAGTAATTTTGTCTGTTTTATATCTTCTCTTTTCTGCCATGTTTTGCTCAATCCTTGGATATGAAGTGTCTACCAAGAGAAGAATCGATAAGAGATTGTAACATGGCCTGGATTCTTCATTGTCATCTCATCACCATTCCACCTTCAAACAAGTCACTTACATTTAAGATTTTATATAAAGAAATATCATTAATTATAGTAAATGTAACATTTTAGTATTAAAACATCAATTCTTCGTAATGAGTTCCAGGAAATGTAAATACCTCTAGTATGAAGGTGGATTGTATCAATATTTATATCCACTGCCTTCCTCAATAGACTTTAATCATGTTAGACATCATATTGAATTCAAGATGGTTGAAAACTAGGCTGTGAGGAATAGACTACATACATACAGTCTTTACAATGGCACTGTATAAAGGAACTAGATCATGTAATTTTCACAACTTTCAAATCTTTTTTATGAGGTGTTTTTCAACAGAATGACATTTCATCAGCTAAATTGGTATGTTGTTAAACAACTGCACAGCCTCATTTTCAATCCTGTCAAAAATGAAATATGGCGGTTTTTATGATTTTTACTTGCCCTGCCAACATTTTCACTGACCCCGACACAAAAACATGTGATAGTTGTTGTTTTCATTGTTTTTGACCCATGTTATGTTGTCCTCTAATAAATACAAAGGATTATATGACACCAAAATTTTAGATACCAGTTAACTTTTACAATTCTCTATTCCAACTTCAGTACCACAGCAAAAACTACTAGCCTAACAAATATAAAGTTCAAATATGATTAAGTGAACAGTCAGTAATAAAATAAGAACAAATTACAAGTAATAGCACAAATAAATACAATAAAACAAAGATACAAAATAAACAATGCTTTAAGTTTTTCAGATTTGTAGGTGTTTAGGTACAGAAATTGAATAAACAAATGGAAAATAACGTTGCATAGTATTCACTGTATAAATTAATTACAGATTAAAAATTGTTAAAGTTATTGGGTCAAGAGCAGTGAGTGATTTTTTTCAAATGGTAAATTAGGCCTAGTCCGTGTCACTTTAAGACACAAAGTATGGATCCAATTAGGCATGGGCCGGTATGAGATTTTGACGGTATGATAACCTTAAGCAATAAATATCACGGTATCACGGTATTGTCGTTACAGCTGTAAAATGTGTTATTTTTAAATGACTGGGTTAAAAAAAAAAAAGTAAATTTTTTTTCCCCCTGCTGAACACAATCTATTTTGTTTTTGAGCAACATACAGAATATTAGGAACAGTAGAATTTGTTTATTTTTTCTTTGATTTGTTTCCTAAAAAGAAGAAAAATAAAGACTGGCATCTAAATCTGTAATTACAGTTATTTAATTTTAGTTATATAGTTCATATACATATCATTTATAACATTTCATATAATTTAGTTATATAATTTCATATACATAATTTGATTTAATAATAACCCAATTTGAAGCAAAAACAGAATGTTCTGACTAGCTTTGTGAAATTATACTACATGCCTGAACGAAACAAACAGCAGAAGCTCTGAATGAGACGCAGATTCACTTTCTGACAGCAGGAGGCGCTTCTCAAACACCAGATACAGTGTTTCCTTGGTTACCGCTGTAAAAAAAGCAGCACTGCCCTGAAACACTGCTTTAATATGAACTATACAGAGACGAGATTAAAAGAAAATACCACATAAACTTTTCTGAAGACTGACTGAAGTTCCCCTCAGAAACACATTCATATAAACCCCCAAATCAATGTTGAGGATTTTCTTCCAATAGTTTGTGCATCATGAACAGTGAGTGATCTGCCTGCTACAGTATTTTTCTCTGTGCGTCCATCTTCAACGTCTCTGGCCTGTGTTAACGGGCATTTACAGACTTCATATTTTCACATAAATTACATTTTGGAAAACGATTGCATTGCAAAGCAGTTTGTGGAAGTCCAGAACAGAGACGAGTTGCTTGCAATAAGACAAAAAACGTCCGGTTGCCGATCGCATAAGTTCCAGGGGAAGCCATCCTACACACACGTGACTGACCGCTCGCTCACACCAACAGGAGGAGGAGGGGTCGTGTTACTCTCTACACTGCACTCAACCTGAGGGATTCCTACACTTTCAGTCTTTGAGGAGACATGAAAAACAGCGCATACCGTAGGAACGGTATAACGGAAAATATTAGCGGTTTTGAAACCGTGACATTTTCAAATCGTGGTATACCTTGAACCCGATAATCGGCCCATGCCTAGATCCAATATAAGCTTAAACATCCCATTTCTTTCTCAACTGTTTGTTCACTCAAGACATAACAAACCGTTTTCGAGGAAAATCGCCAAGATGGGTATTTTGACATAATTTTGTATGTTTTTGTCCGTTCAAAGGCAAGAAGACATGAAAGGAAACTCAATTTGGTGTTCACGTGTTATCAGAGACCCAGCTGTGTGTGTGCTGTGCTGTAAATGGCATGAGAGTACTTTGAGT
Organism: Sinocyclocheilus grahami; assembly: GCF_001515645.1. Classification (NCBI taxonomy): domain Eukaryota; kingdom Metazoa; phylum Chordata; class Actinopteri; order Cypriniformes; family Cyprinidae; genus Sinocyclocheilus; species Sinocyclocheilus grahami. The sequence goes on along the minus strand of NW_015505401.1, from coordinate 2,121,782 downwards.
TATTTCTCGTCTTCTTTCACTTGAATGCTTTAAAATCAGTTGAATGTTCAAATTCGCAAGGTGTGTTTGTCTGTTCAAGGGAAAGAAGACATGAAGTGGAACTCATTTCTGTGTTTGCACGCATCTTTTTGAATGTTTGAATTGGCAAAGCTTAAAAATTATGAGGATGTAGCAATGGCCCGATTGGCCAGTGACAAATCCATCAACTGTCTCGTGCATCTTTCACGCTGGCCCCGGGCCATCGAGCCCTGGCTAGTATGGCCTTCTTTTGTGGTTTGGTCTACATTTTGTCCATTTTTTGGCACCTGAAGCCACTGTTTACTGTGGTGCTGTAAGTTGTTTAACAGATTACACCAACGACAGTTGTTTGGCAAATACAGGCTTAGTTCTCTCTTTTTGATGTATGAACCGCAGTCTAGTTGTTTCCTTGATCCCATTTTATTCTACTAAATCATATATCAGCTATTAAAGTGAAGTATTAGAATTCAAGTATTCCAGTCAACACAATGTTAACCTATTGGACTTTCAACCCTCCTTTTTTTTAATGTCTGCTACCCTTTTTACTTTTTTCAAGACAGTTCTCAAGTCAGCCAAGTTGGTTTCCTACCATTTTATAGGAATCATGTGTGACATTACTGCAACTTTAATGTCTTGATTCCATTTCCCATCTTCACTTTCCACAGTGTGGAAATTACAAGGCCCTGCTGTCATATTTGGCAGTGTAATGTTTGGGGAGTCACCATTATTGCTGCTTAACATAATGTTGGATTTACTGCTGGTCACTTAAATGTTTCCTGCTGTAAAAGATTTTCAGAACCAGATTTTGCTGTAGTCTGACTCGGAAAGACAGTTTTTTTTTTTTGGTAGGTATTATTTTAGAACACATAACTGCTACTGTTATATATAGTGTAACCCAAATGTCTGTGCTTGATGCATACTAGATGCTGGTTCCAAAGTAGGCTATATAGCCGGTCACTTCCTCGCAAGCCACTAAGATGATCACCTGCTGTGGTTTTTGAGGAAGATGTTTTTATGGAGAGCTAACTAGGAAATTAATCTCTTTTAAACCTGAATGAAATGTGGTGCGACTCCCTGAACTGATGGGGTATGTATGTCTTATTCATGTTATTCGGGAAAAACTGTGAATCATATCCAGGAAAATCTCAGTCACGACTGGTTCCCCTTCTAACAAGGTTTTCATCAAGTGAACATGAACATTTACTAGCGGCTTGTATAACAGAATGCGGTTTGAGTATTTGTGAAAGATCTTGGCAGCTTGCTTGGCAGAGAAAAAAAAAGATATAAAATATTACAACCCGCTGGTAGTTTGAAAATTCCACTATGTTGGCACAAATCTGTGCATCATGCTGGAGTGTAGTTGAACACGAGTGTGGTCATGACGGTGTGCACGGGAATTAAATATGTGGGTTGGCAGGATAAGTGGGGTGTTTTGGCTCCATCTGTTTTCTGGAGTTCCCCAGCTACTGCTAGATGGGAGAACATAAAACAAACGGCATTTACAGCATTATGGATGTGGACTGTATGGCGAGAGGAAATAAAAGGAACATCCGACTGCTGTAGGTTAGTGGAGAGGGAGTTGAGTGTGGTCACTGTCAGGGTTTAGTGTCTGGGTTCAGATCCGACCAGATCAAAGTGGCGTTTTAGAACTTTTTACTTTGCGTGTGATATAGCGAGCCTGATGAAGCTGTTTTATGGCCGGCTGACAGGAGGGCTTCTGCTTCTCAGCAGCTCTATCACATTCTGGCCAATGTTCTTGATTAAAAGGGTCAAACCCCCCGTGAGAAGCAGGTACAACTTTCAAATTCTTGGAAGGTGGATTAAAATCTCCATAGTTCACAGTCCATCTGATCCATATCAAATGGAAAGAGCTGGCTAAAATCACCAGTTCTGTTCTGATTGACTTTGAGATTGTGAAGTTCATGCAATTAAATCTTTCAAAGATATTTACAGTTTGGTTCATGTAGTAAAAAAACAAGATATCCTTGAGAACAAAGTGGTGTGGTGTTTTCAGAATTACAGAGGTTTAGGGTTGTACAGTTAATATGAATTTCCTGATTCAGTTCAATTCTTATTCACAAGCTGTAGATTTGTTTCCAAAAATCGTATTTGATTTGATTACGTTCTAAATAACGTAGGCATATATCAGCTATAATGTCTGTTTTGCTTACATGTGGAAAAAATATACCGGGAAACTTCCAACGTGGTGCATTACAAAAATATGGAATATTATACACCGCCATATATACATACAATATATTGACATATAAGGTGTTCTTCAGCCAGAATAAGCTGAAATATGTGGACCAAACTTTGTCAATAGTAAAATATCCGGATTTAAAGGACAGTTAACCCAAAAATTCGGTCATTTTCTCACCCTCTACTTGTTTCAAACCTGTATACTTGTTTCTTTCTTCTGCTGAGCAGTGAACACAAAAGAAGATATTCTGAAAAATGTGGTTAACCAGTTGACGGTAGCCATTGACTTCCATAGGAATTTTTTTCCCCCATACTATAGATGTCAATGGCTACCATCAACTGTTTGGTTACCAACATACTTCAGAATATCTTCTTTTGTGTTCCACAGAAGAAAGAAATTCGTATAGATTTTGAACGATATGAGGGTGAGTAAATGATGATGGAATTTTCATTTTTGGTGAACTATCCCTTTAAAAGGCTTTTAGTTTACCTGGGAAGCTCATACTTCTGAGTTGGCCAGTCAATATTATTATGATTATATCGGAAAAATAATACAGAAATATTTATCGTGATGATTACATTGCTTATTTATGCATGGCATCTTATAAAAAAAGATTTTGCATAAAGAAAACTGTGAAAGGTAAGTGATTAATTGACATCATAATTTGTTGTTTATAAGCTCATTCGTGTCAGTGCCGATAGCCTTGTGGGCAGTGTCGTTGTGTTGCGGGCATCCCGAGTTCGAATCCTGGCTCATAGACCTCTCCCGATGCCGCTCCTCCTCTCTCTCTCTCTCTTTCTTTCCCACTTTCCTTCCTGTCTGCTCTATGCCGTCTTATAATTCGTACATATTACCTTAATAATACTGTAATATGGCACTAGGGCTGCACGATAAATCGAAATGGAATAGAGATCGCGATTTGACAGAAGCTGCGATTGTCATGCTTCAGTGAAGCACGGTTCTGTGATCAGCAGTAAATCTCCATCCAAAGGTCAGAGGAAGAAACCCAGAAAACCTGCAGCTGAATAAACAGAAGATTCAACTGCTTTCATTGATTCAACATGACTAATAATCACACGACTATGGGAATATACGGTTTATCGGAGTTCTTATTATTATAATTTTCTTTCAAATAAAGTATATTTATAATGCAAAGCCTTTATCACTGCTTAAATACTATGAAATATGTAGCGTGCCTTATTCTGTGTAAGAAGCCACACCATCTCACAGAAGGGTTTATTTCAAACACTCGACTGACGTTATGAAGTGAGTTTGGAGTAAAAATATGTTATTAAATGTGGTATTTTCACATGCTTTCAGATGGAGCAGTATTTACTTCACAGAGCCGTGGTTCACTGAGAAGCTATGCAAACAGAGATTTTTTTGCGTAACTTGTCAGTGAACTACGGCTATGTGTAGTAAATTCTGCTCCATCTGAAAGCACATGATGATTTCCTGCTGATTACAGAACTGGCTTTTTTAACAAAATGCGCATGACAATCGCATTCGATTAATTGTGCAGCCCTATATGGCACAGAAAATTAAGAGAACTCTTCTTTTCTTGGATATTTATGTGCTCATATCTCATAAATCTGATATTTGCAACTTCACCTGAATGACACTATATATCTAGAAAACAGATGCAATTCACAAAGTTAAACTCATTACATACAGGAATGGCAGTTGGTTCTTGAGTACATCGGTTCTACATAATTGCACTTACTGTCCAGTCAATTGCAATCTTTGTTTATGTTCCGAATTATTATGGAACTTACGTTTGTTATGTAGTCTGACATGCCACTGGATCACAGTGTCTTCATATACCCTGAAGGGAAGGCATGTTCCTCCAAACAGAGTTGGCTGACTGACGTGCTTTTGTCTGCACCCAGAGACACAGAATAACCTCTGGCAATGAAGGGCACATCATCATAAATCACAACCTGGCTCTGTCTGTGTTGACAGACAAAAGGCAGCCGTGCCAAACACCAGAAAATTGCAAGACCTGTTCCATGAGTCACTTGCCTGGAGCGGCAGATAGTCGCAAGGCTATTATTGCCACCTAGTGTTTAGGAGATTAACTGATCATACCTGAACGCCAACTTTATGAAAGGAAAGTCTTGGTACACTTCTTGGAATCAGGAAATCTTAATATAGCGTAAATGTGATTCAAACAATGGAGAACTCCAACTACTTCTTCCTCTTAGTCACCATTATCTGAGCCATAGCATTGTATGTTATGACATAAGATTATGTGTAAGGATGTTTTAAAGCCTCTAAAGGAGAAATGCGCTTAGCATCATTGAATTTGCCGTTTGCCTATTGTTTCTTGTTTGAGCAGGCATGCTGGCCTGTGGCTCTCTTATGAAGTTGGAATGGTTACAGAGAGAGTCTAGTTGAAAAACTTGTGAGCGTTATGTTGGATTGTCAGAACATGCCATCAGACTCGCTGCGAAGAAGGTGAACACTGCTTTATAATTATGCTGTCAGCGCAGTAGTTGTTCTCTGTACTGCATCCTGATATATAGACTGGCTGTACCTATTGCTGCATGTAGTCAGCACAGACAGAGGCATGGGCCAAGTTCGTGCGTCAGTGCAAGTCAGGGAATTAGGTACTTTCTCACAAACACCGGGATGTTCTTTTGTTCTTTGTCGAGTTTTATTCATAATATGCAGTAGTTCTAGAAAGTGTTTGTACACTTGTAAGATATTTACTGTACTAAATATTAAAAATTATTTTATTTTATTTTATTTTACAGTCTTTTAGTGTATGTGGGAGAATTCACATAAAAAAGTAGTATATAAATAGAATAGAATAGAAATTACAGATGTGTGTTCTGTAAAATATTTATATGGATAGTGGTTATATATGTGGAATATGTATGTATTTATTTATTTTTATTCATTAAGTTTACCTTTGTCCTTGCAGTTTATTTAATTTTATATAATATAATATATTATTACTTTTAGTTAAGTAATAAATTATAACTATTTTATGTTTTTTCTATTATGTTTTCCCCCCATCAAAATGGTTATCCAGTGAATTATAGTAATTATACTTATTAGTCATTTTCCTCTGTCTTATTATTTTTATTTTTAATCTATATTTATTTGTGCACTGTCCATTCTTCTTAAATGCGGCTGGAGCTGCTCTCATCCTGAATGTTCTTGAGCAGTTTCTCATGCCATTTTCATTCTCATCCATCTTTTCTTCCTTCGGTTACCGTTCCCTCCGCAAACCTAAATGAGAGACACACAGGGGCTTAATTTTCGCCCTCTTTCACCCCGAACGTCTCTAATGAGTGGAGTTTGGTCCAGGCAGTAATGACGCTCCGTATGGGTCATGCCTTTAATGGCTTCCTGCTCTTTACAGCTCCAGCACCTCGGGCAACTTTCTTGTACAATCAGGGGACTTCTGCAACACTAATGTTATTGTGGATGTAGAGGACAGCTGTATGGTTTGAGCAAACAAGCCACACAACTTTCTAATACGACTGAGCTGTAGTGAGTTTGCATTTTTTTACTGTGTCTGTGTGTTACTTCCAGGATGCTATAGAGTTCCCACGTAGATGCCAATAGCAGGTACTAGGCTTGTGCTTTTGCATGTTCACAAACACAGTCAGCCCGATGTGAGTCTGATTTTGTTTGACAGTTTTATGACAGAGGGCTGAAATTATGGATGTATTTTCTGTACTCCCCCTCATCAACCATCAGTTAACAACACATAAAATTCATATAATTACATCTTGGTTTCCATTCTGAAGTATGAATAAAATTTTCACCTATTTTCTTCTTCCTGTTAAGGCTGAGTTGTAGCCGCGCTCCCTCAACCGAACATATTCACGAGGCTTTGGCGAGAAACACGTGGTAGATAGGCTGAGTTTCACTTGCCCCCGTAAAACACAGCCGAGTTCATGTTTTATGTTCTCATTTCAAAGGCTTTCTACTAGGCCTCATGGAGATGAGAAAAATGCACAGTGTGCCAAAGAATTTTGCAACATGATGTGAATCAGGCAATGGTCTAGACCACGACAGCCTGATGAAGCATTTACAGTCTTCCTATTAGTGTATGTGGGAGAATTCACATAAACACTTATAGTAGCTTCACATTTGCCAAAAGCTGCACCATTATTAATGTATTTTTTTGTGTTTTGATTTTAGAGGCATGTGAATACTTTGTTATAATATATAATGCTATTACAATTGTATTATATTTTTTTCCCCAAAAGTTTGAAATGATGGCTTTTTAAATGTTTTTCATAAATTCAATAAATTGTATTAAAAAAGAAACCAGTTATTTTAAAGGGGCCATAGGATGCTACATGCACTTTTACAAGTTGTCAGTGTGTGTACACAACCACCCTATAAATGATAAAAATCCACCCAGTAGTTTAAAAAAAAAATCTGGTTAAATGTTTTCCCCTTTCTCAAATCGAGCCGATCCAGACAGGCCCCTCCCATGATAGTTGATTGACAGTAGCGTTTCAGCACAGACTGGACTGGTGTCTTACCTTAGATCCACCCTGAGTGAGCTGTCATCAGTCCGCCATTGTTTCACCGCCGGAGCAGATGTAGACAAAAATGTACTCCTAAGCGATTGAGGTGTTCTGTTGTTGGATGTAATAATGAACATAGCAGTCGTCATTTACTCCCGACATCTGAGCCGCTGAAGACGCAGTGGATTACATTTGTTTCTGAAGGGAATGTGCCCCCGATCTACATAAATATGTCTATGTTTGCGTGAATCATTCATGATCCAGCCTCATCTACAGAAGAAGTGAGTATAATGTTTAGTAATGAATCTTTGCGAATCGCCTTTCCTAATAATGTGCTAATTAGCAAGTTTCACGGTGAATGCGGCTAAAGTAAACAGTCTCTCTGAGAGCAGCTCGAAAGAAAGGGGCGGGGTCAGCAGAGCTCATTAACATTTAAAGGAAAATGCTACAAAAACAGCTTGATCTGAAAAGAGCTGTTTTTGACAGGGTAAAAAAAAACATTTTTTACACTACCATTGAGAAATTTTAACCAAACTAATGTTACAGACTTTTCATTAAGACCCCAAAGAATCATATCAACTTGTGGAAAATGGACATCCTATGACCCCTTTAAATTGTAATTATATTTCCAGTGGTGGACGAAGTACACAAATCAAGTACTTGAGTAAAAGTACAGATCCGTATAATAAAATATTACTCCAGTAAAAGTACTCAGTTTTCAATTTTACTCAAGTGAAAGTAGAAAAGTACTTGATTTTTTTATGTACTTAAATAAAAAGTACCGATAGATGAATGTTTATTTTGCAGTTTTATATAGGCTACTTATATCATTTAATTTTATATTAGCATATATTTTTTATAATCCTACTGCTCAAAATACCTGGGATTTTCCCAAAATAACCAATAAGAAAACAATGAATATAATAAGGAAAATATAATTAGATTTTCATAATGATTTTTTTCTTCTCAAACCCTGGCCAAATGCCCCCAGAGGGCATCACTTCCCACTTTGATAATTACTGTAGTTACCATGTTCTGAACATCACAT
>NW_015505401.1:2103290-2111600 GCF_001515645.1 Sinocyclocheilus grahami | reverse complement strand
ATGAATATAATAAGGAAAATATAATTAGATTTTCATAATGATTTTTTTCTTCTCAAACCTTGTCTGTGGTGTAAAAACACCCCTGGCCAAATGCCCCCAGAGGGCATCACTTCCCACTTTGATAATTACTGTAGTTAACATGTTCTGAACATCACATCTTTTCTTTTTCCCTCTAGGTGGTTGAATAAAGATATTTGAACTTTATTTTTAAAAATTACCTAAATTTAGCACCAGCAAGCTCGTTAGCTAGACAGTTAGCATCAGCTAACCTTATTGACTTATTTTCAGCATGGTTATGAATAAACATTTATATTTGTCTACTCGGCTAGTTGATCCAGATACATAGTAACTTAGGCTATGTGTGCTGACAAACAATATAAAAACAGACGTCACATAGGGCTAAATGCATAGCATTTTAGTAAAACTGCTAGCGTTACAGCAGCGGGGAAGCAGGAGTTATTTGATTTAATCTGTGTTATTTTAATGTTTTTTGACCTAAAACATAGAGACTCTGATGTTAATGTGTCTGCATTCAAGCATTTCAGTGGGCTTAAACAGATCACTCTTTACAGCAGATTTAGTTCACAAACAATTGACAGCTTTGACCTAAATATGATTTTCAGTTACAATAATTAATCCAAAAATTCGACATTAGTATTTTACTTTTAACAGCATCAGACATGCGTGCGCTCACAAGATCTCCCGGTTCTTACTTGTGAATTCACTGAAGACTCGCACTAAACGGATCATTTGAATCAGTGAGTTGTCGACTCGAGAACAGCTACAATCGGATCATTCCAATTCGTGAATGAATCGTTTTGAGCGATTTGCGAACCAATTTAATGGGTTCATTGAAAAGAATCAGTTAGTTCATGAATCAGACACCGCTTCTGCGTCTCGGAGCACGTGATATATTATAAGGAGTAATGATAAGTTTTATGAAATGTAGTGAAGTAAAAAGTACGATCTTATGCTTTGGAAAGTAGTGAAGTAAAAGTAAAAGTTACTCAAAATAAAACTACTCCAGTAAAGTACAGATACTTGAAAAATGTACTTAAGTACAGTAACAAAGTAAAACTACTTCTGTATATTTCACAATATTACTGGTTTACTGTATTTTTTTCATTAAATAAATGTAGCCTTGGTGAGTATAAAAGATTTTCAAAAACAAAATTTTTTAATTATTCCAGACATTTGACTGGTAGTGTGTATATTGTGAAATTACAGATATGTTATGTTAAGTGTTTATATGGATAGTGGTTATATATGTGGGATATTTATGTATGTATGTATTTGCCAGGTTATAAAAGTACGAACCATTATAAAATGTATCTGCTGTACATTTTATAATGTTTTTGTCCAACTGGAAGGTATCTAGAATTCTGGACTGGAGATTTTCTGGAGATTCTAGATTTTTATTTTATTTTATTTTTTTAACAGTATAGATTTATAATATTTTAAACCAAAGTTCTGTTGAATGCTTGATTCTAATTGGTTGTCAGATGTTCTAAGAGGATGGCTACTCTTGCATAACTACACAGCTGTGAATTGTGGCAAATCTTGAATGTGTTACAGTTTCATGACAGTTTGCCAAATTATTTCAGTTATTTAAAAAGTGGCTTACATTCTACCACAACAAAAAAAGCCACAAAAAACTATTACACTAACCAAGCATTTAAATATGACAAACAATAGGATATAAATGTCAAACAACTTTATTTCCAAAATGACTTTTAACGCTCTTTCTCTCTCTCACACACACACACAATCATGCACAGAGGCTCTCATAGAAACTTGTTTGAAGCATTACCTCTCTACTTAATGACTGAAATGGTTTCACTATTGAAGCATAACATTACTCATTACTCCAAAAATTGTGACATTTATCTCCCTGATAGCTCGGGCTGTTTATAAGTAAGCAAGAAAGTACACAGAAGTGTTTTGGTAATGAAAACTGAAAAACAAGGTCAATGTGGACCTCATTTACTTGAATCTAAATTATTACTGTGGAGTATTTTTTTAACATTTAAAAAAATACCTGAGGTTTAAGTCAATTGCAGTGCATTGCGAAATTTATTCATACCCCTTCATTTTTTTCACGTTTTGTTATGTTGCCGCCTTATGCTAAACTGCTTTAAATTACTTTTTTTCCCACATCAATCTACACTCCATGCACCATAATGGTAAAGCAAAAAAACAGTTTTTTAACATCTTTGCAAATTTATTAAAAATAATAAACTTAAATGATTCCATTGCGTAAGTATTCATACCCTTATCTGGGACAGTTGAAATTTCGCTCAGGAGCATTCATATTGCATATTGGTTGGTGTGGTGACCAAGAACCTGATGGTCACTCTAGTTGAGCTCTATGATCATATGTGGAGACAGGAGAAATCTACAGAAGGACAAACACCACTGCTACACTCCACCGATCTAGGTTTTATTTTGGTGTGGCAAGACTCCATCCTCTCTTCAGTGTAGACACATGAAAACATGCTTAGAATTTGCAAAAAAAAAAGCAACTAAAGGAACCTCAGACTGTGAGAAATAATATTCTCTGGTCTGAGGAACCTCAATTCCAATCATCATGTTTGAAGGAAACCAGGCACTGCTCATCACATGCGGAGTACCATCCCAAAAGTAAAGTGTGCTGGTAGCAGCCTCATGCTGGCGGTTTGTTTTTCAGTGGCAGGGACTGAGGGACTTGTCAGAGTAGAAAGAAAGCTCAACACAGCAAAATATTGAGATAGCCTTAATGAAAACCCAGTCCAGAGCATTCAGAACCTCAGACTGGGCAGAAGGTTCACCTTCCAACAGGACAATGACCCTAAGCACACAGCAAGAGTGGCTTATGGACAACTCTGTGAATGTCCTTGAGTGACCCAGCCCCATACTGGGCTTGAACCCAATCAAATATTTCTGGAGAAACCTGAAAATGTGCATCTGCCCTCATCCAACCTGACAGAGCTTGAGAGGTGAAGAGGTGAGGAGCAGAATTGCAGATAATTGCCAAATGCTGATGAGCAAAGCTTGTCGCATCAAACAAAAAAGACTTGAGGCTGTAAAGGTGCTTCAGCAAAATATTTGGGGAATATGTATGCAATGTACTTATTTCATTTTTTTTTTTTAATTAATTAATTTACGAAGTTGTGACAATTCTGTTTTTGCTTTTGTCAATATAGTGTATGGAGTGTAGATTGATGTGGAAAAAACAAATTTAAAGCAGCTTAACATAAGGCAGCAACATAACAAAACGTGAAGAAAATGAAGGGGTATGAATACTTTGGCAAGACACTGTATGCTAACCCTTTAAATCCTCTCTGTTTCTGACAGGTTGGCTGGAGCACTGCTCGTGACTACTACACGTTCCTGTGGTCACCTCTTCTAGACAACTACACCGAGGGAACCGCAGTCAACCGATCTGTGGTTTTCCAAGGTAAAATGACATTGTCAAAGTGGGGTTTCATGCCAGCATTTCTTCAATGAATTTCATGCCAGAGAGAAGGCCCCTCAAAGGTTCGTTGAGGGCTTTTAATATGTAGTGACGGATGCAATAAAATAGGAAACACTGAGGCCTCCTATTAGAGGGATGAAGTGTTGATGGGCCAGTTTTACAGGAGTGGTTCAGGTCACATACTGGAGTCTTTGTAAGGGATTACAGGGTTTTCATGGCATGAATCCGGATTCCTCACGGCAATTAAGAAAATATACCATTAAGTAAAATGACATGAGTCTGTCATAAAGCTGCTGTGGAACTATAAAATTATGATGTAAATAATGGACTTCAGGCTATGTTCATTAGTCTTAGCTGTCGTTCATTAGAGTCATTTGTTTTAAAACCTATGGGAAAGGCAATTGAGTTTGGTTTAAAATACTCCATGAACCGCTCTAACGATAGGATCGTTCTCTCTGCTTGATTCTGGGGTATTTTGCAGGTTACTATGTCCCAAATGACGATGGTGAGTTCTACCAGTTTTGCTATGTCACACATAAGGGAGAGATCCGTGGGGCCAGCACTCCATTCCAGTTCCGCGCAAACAGCCCCACAGAGGAGGAACTGCTGACAATGGAGGATGAAGGAGGATCTGATATCCTGGTGGTCACCACCAAGGCTAGTTACCTGGAGGTAAGGGGATTTTGTTTTGATCTACTGAATCTTGATCTTGAACTTGAACTACTGAACTCAAGATTTCTTGAACTATAGTTGAACTATATATTTCTTGTCAGTTTTCACATGCCAGGATTGTCACTATTGGTTCTTTTTCCAGCAAAAGATGGAACAAATTCAACAGGAAAAGAAGGAGCTCTTGGAAAACCTGGACTTACTTCAGAAAGAGAGGGATGAACTGATTGATGAGAAGAACAGACTACAGAATGAATATGAGCAGGAGCGAGAGAGCAGCGCTCAGCTCAGGAAAGATGTGCAGGTGAGAGGACAGAGAGAGAGAGAGAGAGAAAAAAGCTTGAGTTAAAAAGAGGAAAAGGAATTATTTTCCCGATTTTTGTTATTGTCCTGGCTTGAAATCATAATATTGTACAAATATATTGGAAATAGAAATGTTTTTCACATTTTATTAAATATTTTGTCCTCTCAAATATGATGTGAATGGCAAAAAAAGCATTTTTCTTTTATGTCTTAAACTGTTTACATCTAAGTTAGCACCCTCTAGTAGTGAGAGTCTCTCTTTGGACTCTTTACATAAAAAAAATAAAATATAATAATAATAATTTACATCTTTACAGACATGACAATCATCAACATCATTGGCGTTTGTTGCTTTTAAGTGGCAATTTTCATAAAGTATAAATGTATCAGCTCTGAGGCAGAGCTAGCTTAAAGATGAAAACAAGCACACCCATTTCTGGCTGTTAATTTTATGACCACACTTTTATATGTTGTTTTATGTGCTGCTAAAATAATTCAAAAAAATTCTGCACATGAAGTGGTACTGCAGAAGAGACTGGAGTGGGATTTGGAGACCTGCTTTCCCATTAGTCATGTTTGCAGATTCTCTGAGACCACACTCCAGTATAACTCAAGAGCTGATAGTCTATTCTGCAATAACTCCCATAATTTCTGCAGCAGCTGGGAAGACAACATGCTTATGACCAAGGGAATTTGTTTTTGTGTGTACACAGGAGTTGCAGCTGTCTGTTCAGAGCTTGCAGGAGGAGAGAGAGGTGGTGAAAAGGAGAATGGAAGAGAGTACGGCACGACTGTTGCAGTTAGAGGAGGATCTGATCGGAGTCACACAAAAAGGCCTGCAGAAGGAGACCGAACTAGACTGGTGCGATTTCCTACCGTAATGAAGTAGCCACAAAGAGGATATATACTGTATATATTATAACAAACTAGGGTTGTCATGATACCAACATTTCCATAATCAATTCCAGTTCCACAGATAAAACAATGTACTATTGGTCCACAGTTTGTTTAAAAAATATCTTTAAAAAAAAAGGCATGTAGCCTTCAAGTATTTTACAATAAAGTTTGTTTCAAGTAAACAATCAGTACTAGTGATACTGCAGAAAAACTGATGTTTAGTTACTTACAATTTAGTACTTTGGGATCGAAGTACCAGGAATTTTGACATCCCTATAACAAACCATGTAATTGTTTTACATATCTTTAGATAAGATCAGGAGATGCCATATCTGTTAGATTAATATTTTTAGGAGATTCACTTTGAGAACTTTGACAAGAAAATAGTTTTTTAGCATGTTCTAGATATGTTCCTTGTGTGGCTGAATGATTGATAATGGCTCTGATTTGACAGCCTGAAGGATCGAGTGAAGAAGTTAACCCTGGAGAAAGAGGCTCTTGAGTGTCAGCTGAAGAATGAGAAAGATGAGAAAGAGCTCTATAAGGTAATGCCACTCACTTACTACCTCACGCATGTCCCTGTTGGTTACCCAAATACAAGAACACTGTGCCCGCACAGTGTATGCTGTTTATGCCAGGGGTGTAAAGTACCTGAAAAATTGCACTTCATTATTGTACTTAATACATATTTTGAGAAATTACTTCACTACTATTGAAACAAAATATTTGTACTTTTACAGTTTACATTACCAAAGAATAAAATAAAATACTTATTTTTCCTCCGTTTTCAACTTTATTAGGCCTTTAAAGTATTCATTGCTCATCATGATGCAGATCTTTCCTCTTAATAATAAATGCACTTTTATAACACATCAGTTTTACAGCGCTAATGAGATAAATTGCATTCCTGTGAGGTTTTTCTTTCCTTGTATTTAAAAGTTTTGTTTAGCTTTTATTTTTCAATGTTATTTTTTTGTTTTTTTTTTCAAAAGGCATTCCTTCAGTTACCACAACATAATTTCTATGATTTAAAGTAATGCATTTTATTTATAAAATACAACCATTGACTTAAGTGTAACTGGTCTGTGACATTCAACTACATGCAAGTGTCAAACAACTATACAACCAGATTCTCTGCCGTATATTTTTTATTTTATATATTTATATATATATTTTTTTTATTATTTTTTTTTTTTAGATTGTAATATACATTGAACAAAATTATAAACGCAGTTTTTGCCCTTTTGCCCCCATTTGTCATGAGCTGAACTCAAAGATCTAAGACTTTTTTAGTGAGCACTTCTCCTTTGCCGAGATAATCCATCCACCTCACAGGTGTGGCATATCAAGATGCTGATTAGACGGCATGATTATTGCACAGGTGTGCCTTAACAATAAAAGGCCACTCTAAAATGTGCAGTTTTATCACACAACACAATGCCACAGATGTCGCAAGTTTTGAGGGAGCGTGCAATTGGCATGCTGACTGCAGGAATGTCCACCAGAGCTGTTGCCTGTGAATTGAATGTTCATTTCTCTACCATAAGCCGTCTCCAAAGGCGTTTCTGAGAATTTGGCAGTACATCCAACCGGCCTCACAACCGCAGACCACGTGTAACCACACCAGCCCAGGACCTCCAGATCCAGCATCTTCACCTCCAAGATCGTCTGAGACCAGCCACCCGGACAGCTGCTGCAACAATCGGTTTGCATAACCAAAGAATTTCTGCACAAACTGTCAGAAACCGTCTCAGGGAAGCTCATCTGCATGCTCGTTGTCCTCATCGGGGTCTCGACCTGACTGCAGTTCGTCGTGGTAACCGACTTGAGTGGGCAAATGCTCACATTTGACTGCGTCTGACACTTTGGAGAGGTGTTCTCTTCACGGATGAATCCCAGGTTTTCACTGTACAGGGCAGATGGCAGACAGCATGTATGGCGTCGTGTAGGTAAGCGGTTTGCTGATGTCAACGTTGTGGATCGAGTAGCCCATGGTGGCGGTGGGGTTATGGTATGGGCAGGCGTATGTTATGGACAACGAACACAGGTGCATTTTATTGATGGCATTTTGAATGCACAGAGATACCGTGACGAGATCCTGAGGCCCATTGATGTGTCATTCATCCACGACCATCACCTCATGTTGCAGCATAATAATGCACGGCCCCATGTTGCAAGGTTCTGTACACAATTCCTGGAAGCTGAAAACATCCCAGTTCTTGCATGGCCAGCATACTCACTGGACATATCACCCATTGAGCATGTTTGGGATGCTCTGGATCGGCGTATACGACAGCGTGTTCCAGTTCTTGCCAATATCCAGCAACTTCGCACAGCTATTGAAGAGGAGTGGACCAACATTCCACAGGCCACAATCAACAACCTGATCAACTCTATGCGAAGGAGATGTGTTGCACTGCGTGAGGCAAATGGTGGTCACACCAGATACTGACTGGTTTTCGGACCCCCCCCGGACCCCCCAGTACAGTAAAACTGCACATTTTAGAGTGGCCTTTTATTGTGGCCAGCCTAAAGGCTGATTTATACTTCTGCGTCGGACCTACGTCGTAGCTTACGCATAGACGCACACCCATACGCCATAGCCTGACGTGCACCTCTCCAAAAATCTAACATCGCGTCAATTCTACGCAGACCGCAAGCGCTGTGATTGGTCTGCAAGAACCCCTCCCTCCATATGTACTTGAGTTTTGTGTGTGTTTATGTGCACTTTAATATATTTAATGTTACACCTTCTTATATAAAATAAAACAAAGCAAAGAACAAGTGTCTTATCATTTATTATACTACACAGTATTATACATCAGTAGTTGTCCGCAACAAAAAATGTTGATCTGCCATGGTACAAGTCCTTGTGCAGATTAAAAGAATGCCATCTTCTCCTGTTCCGTTGTTGTCTCCTTTTTGTAGTTTTAAATAATGATTTGATATTTATTTGCCGCCGTCACGGCTATAATGCTTCTCCGACG
>NW_015505401.1:2083665-2084436 GCF_001515645.1 Sinocyclocheilus grahami | reverse complement strand
GTGCATTTTAGCATTTTATTGATGGCATTTTGAATGCACAGAGATACCGTGACGAGATCCTGAGGCCCATTGATGTGTCACGACCATCACACCA
Source organism: Sinocyclocheilus grahami (assembly GCF_001515645.1). Classification (NCBI taxonomy): domain Eukaryota; kingdom Metazoa; phylum Chordata; class Actinopteri; order Cypriniformes; family Cyprinidae; genus Sinocyclocheilus; species Sinocyclocheilus grahami. Next base: position 2,084,342 of record NW_015505401.1, on the reverse strand, counting down.
TCACCCCATGTTGCCTGGATCGGCGTATACGACAGCGTGTTCCAGTTCTTGCCAATATCCAGCAACTTCGCACAGCTATTGAAGAGGAGTGGACCAACATTCCACAGGCCACAATCAACAACCTGATCAACTCTATGCGAAGGAGATGTGTTGCACTGCGTGAGGCAAATGGTGGTCACACCAGATACTGACTGGTTTTCGGACCCCCCCCGGACCCCCCAGTACAGTAAAACTGCACATTTTAGAGTGGCCTTTTATTGTGGCCAGCCTAAAGGCTGATTTATACTTCTGCGTCGGACCTACGTCGTAGCTTACGCATAGACGCACACCCATACGCCATAGCCTGACGTGCACCTCTCCAAAAATCTAACATCGCGTCAATTCTACGCAGACCGCAAGCGCTGTGATTGGTCTGCAAGAACCCCTCCCTCCATATGTACTTGAGTTTTGTGTGTGTTTATGTGCACTTTAATATATTTAATGTTACACCTTCTTATATAAAATAAAACAAAGCAAAGAACAAGTGTCTTATCATTTATTATACTACACAGTATTATACATCAGTAGTTGTCCGCAACAAAAAATGTTGATCTGCCATGGTACAAGTCCTTGTGCAGATTAAAAGAATGCCATCTTCTCCTGTTCCGTTGTTGTCTCCTTTTTGTAGTTTTAAATAA
>NW_015505401.1:1994705-2083546 GCF_001515645.1 Sinocyclocheilus grahami | reverse complement strand
ATATATATATATGCTTTACACAAGAGCTAGGAAAAAGCTCTTTTATTACATTTTGAATATGTAAATGTAGAAATGTATTTATCCTTACTCTGTATCTTTTGGTTTAATGCATACCCATTCCAAAGTATGATTTCTTAGTATTTTATCTCTCTTTTTATCCCTTACCTATTTAATTGACCTAAAACCAACAAACAGACATTTTTGAGTTGTTGATTTGAAAACGCTTATGCATTTATCTACAGAGAAGTGTAATACAGACCCTTGTTCTTTTCCTAATTACTCTGGCTTGCACTGTGTAATTCTCACTCTCCATCACTCACTATGTCTCACCCTCCATCCATACTTTCTTGTGGCGGGTACAGGAACTGGGTGTTAACGCTGGGCTGTAGCCACGAAAACACAGCCGGCCCTCACTTCACAGCAGCTGCCTGAGGCAGAGAAAGAGAAGGGTGGGGGTGGAGCAGAGTTGCTGCTCTCTTACTGCTGCATTATAATTAGGTTTAGCTTGCATACTTCCTCACCATGTGGAAATACACCTCATTTTAGAGATCGTGTGGATAATTGGGGGCTCGTCCAGGATCTGGACTGGCTTTGGTACACTGCTAGTTTTATGTGCCATGGGCCCAGGTTATTACTCAGCAGATGTACAAAGAGAAAGTCAAACAGTCTATTTGAATCAAGTGTGTATGTGTGTGTGTTTGGCACAGATTCACCTCAAGAACCGGGAGCTTGAGAACACTAAGCTGAGTGCTGAGCTGCAGATGCTGAAGTCTGTGGATGTGAATAAGGAGAACACCATTGCTCAGCTGAAGGAGGAGCTCACTAGAGTCAAATCCTGCCTGGCAGAGAAAGAAAAACAGCACCACCAACTACTGGCCAACAGTTCACCTTCGGTACACACACAAAAGCTTCTGCTTAACCTATATTTCATATAGAGTGCTGCTGGAATGAATCCTAAAACCCAGAAATGAGTTACCATTTTAATGGGTTTTTGATCAGATGCCTGAAATAAGGTCCGTGGTTAACAAAAGCTCAAGATATTTTCAGACTGCATTCTATGACATAAAATACATCAGTAAATCCCGACTCTGTTATGTTTTAAAGCTTTTACTTGTATTTTGTAAATAGGCGATTTCTAATTGGTTAAATGAGTCTATAGAGGTTTTTGGGACATTAAACACCAACACACCAAACAGGAAAACTCAAATACTCACTAGTCCGCTTTTAAAGCCTTGCTGTGTTCATACTCGCACTCTCGCAAACTATTCAACCTCAGACTTTCAATTTGTCAATTTTAAATAAAAACTGAAAGAGCTGTCGGAAACTAGCAGTGGTGATGTTGAATTCGTCCACGGAGTAGTTTGTTTATAGCTTAACTTTAGTTTTACTTTTGACAATTGACAATTTGACAATAAAATCTGTGTTCATTTATGAATATTATCTTCATAAAGGAAACGCGTAAGAGTCATAAACTTTTGTTGGTCATAAAGCTTATTTTCTGCAATAATCCAAATAATAATCCAATGGAAATATCTTCAATGGCTTTTTATGGGTTGGCCTACAACGCTACATCATCCCAACAGAACTCTATATTAGGATATTGCTCATTTAAAAGCAGTGTTATGGTCGAAGCTGTGGGCTAGTGGTTAAGACATGGTCCTTGATCCTGTTTTCCCCTCTTGATAATTTCCTTTATGTATATGTATCAATAAAAGTGGCACAAAGGCCAACTTTCAGAAAACATATCAGCATGACAAGCAGTGTAAGCTGTATTTTTCACTGTTAGCTTAATTCGCAATAGATATATGACAATGCGTGCATATATGTGAATGTTTGTATTATCATAAGTGTTATTTTTTGTTTGTCAGGGGGAAAGTAAGGCTCTTAGGGAGCAGATCAGGCAGAAAGAGGAGCAGTTGCAGGCAACCCAGCAGCAGGCAAATATGCTAAAAGCTGAGCTACGCGACTCCTCCAATGCTCGTGACAGAAGCATGGCTGACCTATACCGGATCCGCCTGGAGGCCGAGTCATTAAAGAAGGGACAGATGGAAGCCCGGGCTGAGTGTAGCCGCCTGGAAAAGCAGCTGGAGGAGATGAGAAACTCAACCCAGCAGGAGGCGGTAAAGAGATGTCCACCTGTATGACTTAGTATGAAAAAACTGACCAGGCCACAATTACACTTAATGCCTGAATCCAGTATGCCTTAGTCAAGAAAGCCCATTGTGTTCTGAAATAAGTCTTTTAAGGACTTTTACCCAGATTGCACACTCTGCATACCACTTATAACTATGTAACTAAAGAGTCTTATGAACCGTTCTCTTTTCCATTATTTAACTGCAGACCATTCTAACCTACTAATCTCTCTTTCCTTCAGCTGTGTAAGGAGTCAGAAGGGTTAGCTATTGCCGAACTGCAGAAAGAAATTGAAGATTTACGGCTCAGGCTGCAGATGGCTGCTGAACACTATAAAGACAAATATAAGGAATGCCAGAAGCTCCAGAAACAAGTGGCCAAGTTCACTGAACAGCAAGGAGTGAGTAAACCCTCAAGTTATATAGCTATACCTCCTTGTGTTTTGAGTTTTTAGCTGTTTGCTAGTCTCAGCCAACCCTTGTGTTTTGTCTCAGGTGAAGAGAAGTCCAGGGTCTGAACCAGCAGCTGGTCCTTTATCTGTCAGTCCAGAGGCATCTGCACCAGGTAAGTTCATGCTAATCTATTCAAACTACAACTTCCAAGTGTTTTAAGACATTGTATGGACATGTTGTTGTGTTCTCTGGACTGCTAACAGGAAGCCCAGGTTCTTCAGATGATGTGCTAGATGCCATCATTCAAGGCAAGCTGAAAAGTGCAAGCAAGGAGCCAGACAAATACAGGAAATGCAAACAGATGCTTAATGTGAGTACTTCTCTTTTTCTTTATTCTCTCTGACACACTGAATCTGTTTGATATACTAAAGTACTAAGCATATTCCCCCGCAGGAGGAGCGAGAGCGTTGCAGCATGATAAACGATGAGCTGACAAAGATGGAGGTGAAGCTAAGAGAGCAGATGAAAACCAATGAGGGCCTGCGAATGCAGCTGGCTGCTGAGGAGGATCGCTACAAGGTCAGCGTTACCTACTGACCCAGAGTTTAAACTGAAACTTAACTCTGTACTCTACTAGAGGACATACTATGTTATCAAAAAAAATGTATATATAGATAACATTAAGAGTGACAGCGTGAAATGAGTTACAATATAAAAGACAGATGACAACCTGGTGACCATTGTTCAGTCAGATTCCATCAGGTCTAAAAGTAATTTCACCATTCTTGGGTGAATTTTCATGGGTGAAATCCAGTAATTTCAATAGGAATCCATGCATTCAGGAATTTCATTTGTGAGCGAAATACAGATTTCGCAACGGGTTGGAGTTGGTCATGTGGATTCACTGCTTAGTTTGAAAGCGACTTCTGTATGAGCTGTGCTTCAAACATCCCTATACTATTGACAATAGACCATGAGCTTTTTGCCTCATGAAATTTTCCTGAAATTCTGAACACAGAAGCTGGTTCCAACTACACCTTAAAGTAGTAGCTCACTTCCAGAATGAAAATTTCCTGATAATAATTTCTATGATTTAAAGTCATCCTAGATGTTCATGTCTTTCTTTCTTCAGTCGAAAAGAAATTAAGGTTTTTGAGGAAAACATTCCAGGAATTTTCTCCATCTAATGGACTTTAATAGTGGCCAATGGGTTGAATTTCCAAATTTCAGTTTCAGTGCAGCTTCAAAGGGCTCTCCATGATCCCAGCCGAGGAATAAGGGTCTTATCTAGCCAAATGATTGTTAATTTTCTACAAAAAATAATTTATATACTTTTTTTTACCACAAATGCTCATCTTGCACTACTGTGTACTTCGGTTCAAAAAGGAAGGGTAGGGCGAAAAACGTATTCAACTTCAAAATCGACCAATATCATTATCGTTTATTTGCATATTCGCTTTGTGAACACTGGGTCGGTACTTCCGCTTACATCACGCGTGCATGATTACGTAATGCGTGAGGTCGAGCTAGAGCAAGAGGAGCATTTGTGGTTAAAAAGTATATAAATTTTTGTTTTTAGAATATGTCCAATCGTTTTGCTAGATAAGACCCTTATTCCTCAGCTGGGATCATGTAGAGCCCTTTGAAGCTGCATTGAAATTGCAATTTGGACCTTCAACCCGTTGATCCCCATTGAAGTCTATTATATGGAGGAAAATCCTGGAATGTTTTCCTCAAAAACAAAATGTTTTCTTTTCGACTGAAGAAAGAAAGACGGGAACATCTTGGATGACATGGGGGTGAGTAAATTATCAGGAAATTTTCTTTCTGGAAGTGAATTACTTCAAGACTGCTTCTTTTTTATAGCTGTTATATAACTAGCTTTGAAGTCAAAGTAAAATTAAAATTTCATGCTCTAATTTACATCAATCAATCAATCAATTTCAGATTCCGTTTATATGTACCCTTAAAGTTTCAGTCCAATTTACAGTGTTTAAAACTGGAGAAAGACATGAAAATGTCACCAAATCTACAGTTGAGTATAATTGCCATTTTTGCCTTGACGCCATATCTAAGAAGAATGCTAACATCTATATCAGAAGAGGTTTTTTTTTTAAATCAAAATTTTTTGTAAATATTCTCTTCCACTGAACAGCTCGTAACACGTGAATCTGACAACATGCACAGTCATGTAAATGCGTTAAACCATTTTCCTTTATCAGCATAAGGTCAGAAACCTTTTAAGCATAAACGTATTGACAGCTAGATATTTGCAAATTATCCTGATTTTGTCCAACATAAACACCTTAACCTGCATTCCATCAATTTATCGAAGTGCATATCTAGTATGTGACAGGAAAGCGTCCTTATGGCAGATTATTGGGGATTTAAATGCATCCAGCCACAGTGAGTGTTTCGTGGTAGGGAGGAGGAAATATATCACAAAGTCTGACCCTTTCTTGACCCAAGAAAAATATGTTGTCATCTCGTGCAGCCATACAGGACAAGCAGTATTTAAGTGAATGAGTTTCCCACTGACAACTCTCATAACAAATGGAATACTCTTGAGTAGAGTACATGCATGCTTAAGTTTTGACGTCACCAATGGGAAATCGATTATTAATAAAGTATTGTAAACACGGTTTACTTGCATTGTAAACCGGTAAAACGGAGATTGCATTTATGTTTACCTCATAATATCACAGAGTAGTTTCTTTCTATTATTTATTGGGGATTTAAATGCATCCAGCCACAGTGAGTGTTTCGTGGTAGGGAGGAGGAAATATATCACAAAGTCTGACCCTTTCTTGACCCAAGAAAAATATGTTGTCATCTCGTGCAGCCATACAGGACAAGCAGTATTTAAGTGAATGAGTTTCCCACTGACAACTCTCATAACAAATGGAATACTCTTGAGTAGAGTACATGCATGCTTAAGTTTTGACGTCACCAATGGGAAATCGATTATTAATAAAGTATTGTAAACACGGTTTACTTGCATTGTAAACCGGTAAAACGGAGATTGCATTTGTTTACCTCATAATATCACAGAGTAGTTTCTTTCTATTACAGCATCTGGGACTCAACAAAGGGAAGTTGTGCGGTGTTTTTTTTCTTTGGTACGTTTTGAACAATATGACTCCGATCAGAGGGAAATGTGATCACAGATAAGCAGACCTTCAGATGTTCTGATAAGACAACCTTAGTACCATTTTCTCCTCCACAGTTTACGGCTGCTCTTGAGTCAAGCCCGATATCATTGCATTAGCACAAATACACTGACAGTGCTGGTTTATGAGCGTGTCACTGAGGGGACTGACTTTTACTGCTGTTTACATGAGACATGGAGGCAGTGGAGGAAGGACAGTTGAGAGTCCTGGGATCAAGACAGGATAATGCATCTGCTGGCGGCCTCCCTACACAGCAGGAGACAGAGCGAGGGACTCAGTTCTGTTTAAGTAGTAAGGTCATGTGCAGATCAGTGGCAGCCTTCAGGCTAAGTTTATGGTTTTTCTACATGACTCATGTGGAGCCATGCAAAGACAGATGGAGATCTTTTTTTACTAGCAAATAAGTGCTTAATTAAAATCCCAAGCATATCAGTTGCAATTGGAAAGCATTTGCAAGACCATTATTTTTTATAATTGTTATTATTTTATTTCTCACATTTTAAGGACATCAGTCACATTATTACATGGCTCTGGAATACATAACCCTGATTGGTCAATCATGTAGGCAGATTTTTTTTCTTTCTTTTTCTTTCTTTTGCAACTCAATTTTGTGTGTGTAGGTGTGTGCGCATTCATGCAGTCAGCCTGTCATTATTGCAAAATAAACCCTTTAGGTGGATACAAACCAGTTTTTTTTTTCTTAACAAATGCACAACAAATGTAATGGTCGGTTTTATTGAAATGTTTTTGAATTTTTCAAATATTTTTATATTTAATTATTTTTTTCTAAATATTGATATTTCTTTTTTAAATTAAAGGTGCTGTATGTAAGTTTTTGACTCTACTAAAGCATAAAAATACCATAATATGTTTGCAAATATTTAAGAAACATGCTAAGTTTACATACTTGTTTATCTGAAAAACAATGCTACAGTCAGTTATTCTCCTTTGAAAATGTGCGTTCCGGGCCGGAATGTCGGTCTCTGTTTTGGTTTGTGAAACCCGCCCACTGCCAGTTTACCCAATTGTATTTTGGCACTCCGGGTTGCCAGTTGGAGGAAAATACATCATATTTAATTTCATTCATCATCAAGTGCACTGGTTCCTGTTGGTGTCGTCAATCTGGCAACCTGCCTGTGCTTCAAGTCTGAGGAGGAGGGGCCGGGTGAAAAAAAAAACCTCTCCAATATTTTGAATTTGGACTGCAATACCTAGTTCAACCACTCGGTGTCAATCCTACATACAGCACCTTTAAATAACTAAAGCTTTTAAATTGACTTAAGGCAATTGATTGAAGTAAATTTTTTTTTTTTTTTTTTAGAATTTATTGTTAAGTTATCCATTTGAACTATTTGCAAAATACATATTTATTTTAATATATTCACACATTCACTCATGCACACATCACACTCGATTACGATTTATATTAATCAGTTTAATATATTTAACTACATTATTTTCCACACATTAACCGATCATTCTCATTCTAGAGTAAAGTTGTTTCTCTTTTCATTTTGAATAATGTTTTTAGCAGATAATCTCAGTAACAGCTTTTGTTTTCTGATTACAGAGCCAGGTGGCAGAGAAGGGTCGAGAACTCAAGGAGCTGAAGGACAGTCTTTTTTCGTTGACCAAAGAAAAAGAGAAGCTAGAGAGGGTGCGTGCTTTCGTTTACATTTTCCGCCGGCCTCTGCCAATCTAAAAATGCAGTTGTTTTTCTTGCTTGTTGTTTTATTCTCAGGATCTGGTTTGGGTTTAACATATCTCTCTAATTGAGCCAGCAGTGCAAGTGAGTCCTTATTTTCCATTCAATTACCCTAGACCACAGAGAGGGACGCGTAGTCGAGGTACAACACAAAACTCGACGCTCAAGAAGCAAAATGGCCCAATTTGAGGTTCAGACTAAATGAAATTGGCGCCTGTCGAAAACTTCAATAAAAGGCAGAGCTCTGCCTCCCTTTGAACAGGCAGAGGAGTTTTAATGAAGGGCCTAATTAAACTGTTTGTGCGAGGGTGGCGAGTTACTCTACTCTGCTGCCTCTGCTCGCTGTGGTGAGTGATGTATTGTCTGGACTCAAAGATAGAGGAAAGGATGAAAAGAAGGATGGAAAAAGGGGACCTGACTCATGGCTGGCCTTAAATTAGACTTTGCTTTCAGTTTGGTTACCTTTGGACCAATTTCACTCAGTTTAGCTTTTAATTTTTACATTTAAGTTTCAGTTGAAATGTGCGGATCAGATGATTAGCTACTGATTTCAGCAACTGTTCTTGAAGCAAACCAAAACTTAACACCTGTTGCATTTCCTGTGTCCCATCAGGAGTTGCAAAGGAGTGAAGAAGAACATGAAAAGATAGATGGCAATATGGATGCGCAGTCAGTCTTCTTGCAGTACCCGATGCCGTACCCTCAAGACGACCCATCTCCTCTGCTGGTGCCCCAGCGCCCCACTGATCTCATGTTTGGGAACCCGTACTCTTCTACTGATTCCAGGGGTATCTATGCTGCTATTTCACCATTCATTTCAATTGCTCATTCTAAATAAGGAATAAAATATAATGTGTAATGACACAACTACGGATGAGGATTAGGGCCTAGCAATAATAAAAAAATAAAACCATCTCAAGATTAAAGTCATTATAATGCGACATTAAACTCGTTAAATTGTGATTTTTGATTTATTATCAAACACTCGTTAGGCAATTGATGTGACTTATCCAATGTGATATGTGATGAGAAAAGGAAGAAAAGCGAGTTCGGCAAAAGACGGATTCAAACCCTGATCGATTGCATCATATGCTACATCCCATGTGCATTACTCCCCAACCTACGCTACTGCAGATGCTGTTTGACACACTCCGAGATGAAATGAACATGACACGAATGTGTTTATTCTCAGCATTTTATTTCGACTTTCTTCTCGAAATTTAACAACTTTTTTCTCGTAATTTAATGAGTTTATTCTCTGCATTTTATTTAGACTTTTTTCTCGAAATTTGAAATTTTTTTCTCATAATTTAATGAGTTTATTCTCAGCATTTTATTTCGACTTTTTTCTCGAAACACAACGACTTTACTCTCGAAATTTAATGAGTTTATTCTCAGCATTTATTTTGACATTTTTCTTGAAATTTAACAAGTTTAATTTTGCATTATAATGACTTTAATCTCGAGATGGTTTGATTTTCTTTTATTACTGCTTGGCCTTAATCCTCTTCCATACACAACACTTTGAATTTCTGTTTCTTAAAAATAAATGCCTTGGTTTGATATTTTGCATATATGGATATTTTGCATGTCCTCCTTGATTGCTCCTGCTCATATTTGTTTGAGCTACAGGATTTTCTTGAGGTATAAATCCAGATATTAAGCCATTAAAGGGTTTCCTTTCCTGACAGATGGAGCCGATGGAGAGTTCTCTGATGACCAGATGCCCCGACTGCCCCCAGTTGGGCCTCCATCCTGGGACAGTAATGTAGTGTGCATACAGCCCGCCCGGAACCTCAGCCGCCCCGATGGACTGGAGGAACCAGAGGAGCCGCAGAGCACTGTGAGTTCATTATGGCTTCCTCCACGTTCAGCTGTTAGAAGTGATATAGAGGTGGGATTAAGGTTTTAATCAACTCAGAACTGCAGATGGGCTTAAACTCTTCCCAAATCTCTGTCTTTCTTTTATCTGGACTTCTCTCTCCGCTGTGCTGGCCTCCGGTAGGGCTTAGCTAAGGCTGGCATTATTAAAGCCCTGCTAACCCAGAGCAGAGTCATTAAGGAAGTGCTCATGCTCACAACTAATAGAGCTCGTTAGCCTTGCTTGGACAACGGTGGATTTACCCAACTAAACTTGGAAGAGCTTTAGTGTAAAACAGTCACTTTTCATCTTAAGTGGACTGTTCACATCAAGTTTGATGTGACTGAAGTATATACAAATAATTTTGCGTACTAGAGCTATATGCCAAGTCATTCTTTAAAAAGTTAGTTAGAACATTTTCATGCCAAAAATTCTTACTATTTACCCTGACGATGTGCTAAATTGGCTAAAATGTGAAATATATAACAGAGCACACTGTGCTCAGTGTTGTAGCCCATAATGCAGTGCTCTCAACAGATCAACTTTTGAAATGGAAGTAATATCAACCAAAAAACTGTCTTAAATGGATAGGTCACCCAAAAATGAAAATTCTATCATTTACTCTCTCATGTCATTACAAGCCTGAATGACCTACTTTATTTTAAAGATAATAGAAGATATTTTGAAGAATGTTTAAGATGTTTTTGTGCACACAGTGAATGTCCAAAACCAATTGACTTTCATAGTAAATTTTCATTTTGGGTGAACCATCCTAACATTTTTCCCCCCACAAAAACAGATTGAAGATCACAACATAACCACATTTAAGCCATGTAATAACAATGTAACGTACTACTGAAATATTTTGTAAAAAATTAAAGCCTCTATATATTATATATACTATGCAGTACGCTAGTATTTCATTTCCTGCATAGTCAGTTTATCCCACAATTCTGAGTAATTCATAACTCACTGCTTAACCAGCATAGTAGGATGCATTATATTGAAGAAATTAACTAACCTACCCTTGTAAAAAAAAATATATATATATTTAGAATATATTTATCTCATACTAAGTATAGTTCTATCTATAGTATCTATTAACATATTTACCGACATATCGCTTGAGACTTACTGATATAATAATTAAACAAATAAATAAATTATACTTCAACTTTATTTAGAGTATTACTTGAGCACAGTGCACATTTCTTAATATTAAGCCTAAAATGTATTTAATGTCACTAATAATGAGTATTGTGCGATCTTTGAGTAACATCGGTCCTTAAATGCAAGATATTTAAAGTGTACCTGAAGTATACTTGCAATAGTTCCACTTTAGCACAATCAAATATACTTCAGTATATCTATAGTTGGACTTCAGCCCTACTTCTGCACAATTAAAGTGTATTAAGTACAAAATGAGTCGGTCCAATTTAGCAGGCTTCAAGTATACCAGTTTAGTATACTAAAAGTACAATTGCAGGGTATAAGTACATAAATATGTAAATACGATTCATTGCGGGTTCCCTCTTATTCCATACGCCGTGGTTGCCTTATGCTTCTACGCGTATGCGCACTTTTCAAAAATGCCACTGATTGTTGACATGCATGCCATACTGTGTAGATTGAAATGTGTATATATATAAATAGTATGAAAGCTATAGAATGTACTGCACCCAAGCAGTTCATTAAAACCATGTTTTCTGGAAATAGTGAATTTTTTAACTATGTAGGTAACAACAGAACAACAGCTAATGATGCTTTTGGGAAACGCACCCCAGATCATTAATCAATATGCTACGACTTTCTCCTACATAATTGCATATGTTTAGAGCTGTCATATATTGCTGCACCAACAAGATTTCCTGCGATATTAATCACTAACAGTTAACGGGCAAATAGAGGTTTTCAGGTGGTTTACGGTTCCTCTGCTTTTGCTAACAGAAAACATTTTTTTTCTTCTCTCCCCCAGCAAACCAATGATCAGCCTACAGCCGCTGACCCCGCAGAGTTCCTCAATGATGGACAGATGCCATTCTGCTTTGAAGCCAGGTAAGAACGCACACAAACACCAACCTCACGGCTGTTACCTATCATGTGGTTGAGCTTCGTTGTGGTGTGACTTTGTGCATTAGCTCAACGGCCCACCCACATCGCCTTCACACAGATGCTGTTTTACTGCCGTTTACTCTCCTGTTGTTCTAGCACCAGCTCATTCACACACAAACATACCTTACCACACTTTGTTTTCCTCATTCAGCCTTTATTTTGGTGTTTTTATTAGCCTTTTCTCACCCAGTTTAATTTCTCCATCTCGCAGTGGGGAGCAGAAGCGATGTCCGCTGTGTGAAGTGATCTTCCCTCCTCATTACGACCAGTCCAAGTTTGAGGAGCACGTGGAGAGCCACTGGAAGATCTGCCCCATGTGCAGCGAACAGTTCCCTCTCGACTGTGACCAGCAGCTCTTCGAGAAGCACGTCCTCACCCACTTCGACAGTAACATGCTCGACTTCTAGTCGAGAAAAAGAGTCCTTGCCTCCACTTCCCATTCTGCTCATTTGTGTTACAGTTAACAGCCACTTTAAACAGCATGTTTAGCTTTGAGCATTCATCTGTAGAGAACTGATCTTTTCTTTAACGTACGCAATCAAGGTAAAGTCTGGATACTGTTAATGAATTCCAAATGACTGAAAGATGAATTTTGGGTGATGTTTTAGGGTCTTTATTTAAGTCCATTATAGTTGGGGATTACTTCTGTCAATAGAACTGTTTATTCTAACTCACTTTAACGCTTCTCATATCAAAGTTAGCATTGCAGGTGGTTAAGAATACTTTAAGAACACTGAGCAAAAGTCATATTAAAGCATTCTGTTGAGAACCCTCCCCAGGTTCCATAGTTTAAGTCAGGTATTGCCTACTATACTCTGTGCAGGCAGAGCACAGCTTTTTCTGGCAGGGCATGTATGTGACCAGCTAAGAGGGTGATTCTATATTATAAAATCATTTTAGAATAAGCTTTTAAAGATAAACCATGATAATCAAGTTATTTGAGTTAGTGTTTTTTCCTTTATCTATTTAAATCACTTATTTCAATTGAGTTGCATGCTCACGTTTCCTGTGCACTGAAATCACAAACCTAGATCTCTTATTTTTGTTCCATTTCCTTAGTTAAATACTTTTGGTCTCTTACTGTGTGAGTGTCTTGTATACTTGATCTAAACCAATAAAGATTTGACGAGCAATATTTATGCTGGTTATGTGGAGTTGTTCAAATTGAAAACATTTACCTTTACTTACCAAAACCACATGGTAAGGCTTACTTTTGAGGATTATCCGTAATTATTATTATTAGAAAGTCTTAAAGGAACATACTACAATTTTACATAACCATTGTTTATGAATTTAAGTTTTTAGAAGTTTTAACTATATATCTATTACTAAAAACAATATGTGACCATGGACCACAAAACCAGTCATAAGGGTCAAGTTTTTAAATGGAGATTCATGCATAATAAGCTGAATAAATAAGCTTTCCATTGATGTATGGTTTGTTAGGCTAGGACAATATTTCGCAGAGATATAACTATTTGAAAATCTGGAATCTGAGGGTGTAAAAAAATCTAAATATTGAGAAAATCGCCTTTAAAGTTGTCCAAATGAAGTTCTTAGCAATGCATATTACTAATCAAAAATTAAGTTTTGATATATCTATGGTAGGAAATTGACAAAATATCAAACTTCATGGAACATGATTTTTTACTTAATATCCTAAAGATTTTTGGCATAAAAGGAAAAGCTATCATTTTGACCCATACAATGAATTGTTGGCTATTGCTACAAATATACCCATGCTACTTATGACTGGTTTTGTGGTTCAGGGTCACAAATAATATAATAAATAAACAAATATATATATATATAAAAAAAAAAAAGATAGAGGAATATATATATATATATTTGTATATATATAATATATATGTATAAATATATATATATATTCCTCTATCTTTATACTAAAATTGACCATGAATCCACATTCCTGGATGGAAGAAATACATTTAAAAAAGTTGTTAACATTTTTTTTTAAAACACATCAGAGGCCATTTTAATATTTAAAATGTAACCAGATTTACATTTATGAAGCAGCTTTTTTTTTTTCTTTTTAAGTTTTGTTGCAGAAAATGTCACCAGTTCCAAAACAAGCCCTGGTGTCTGACTTCATTACATGTAGGAACATTGTTGTCCAGAAACTTAAGAAAATATAATTTAAAGCACTCACATTGAGACAATACATTTAAGTACACAATATATCAAATACTTCCCTCTGTACTGGCAGTGTAATACTGTTACAATGTTGCATCTAAACCGATACTGCAATTCCAACAACATCAACGTCCATGCAGTGATGTGTCATAATGAGTGATTGGCAGGCCCTGATCTGGCCGGCATCTCTGGAGGATCTAGCGACTCTTCATTTATACCACCCACAAGTCCAAAAGCAAATCAAATCAAGTACCTTTCTGATTCAAGGTATGAGTCCACACTTGAATATCTTTGGGTTGTGACTATATCATCCCAGTGACAGGTTAGGGGTATAAATGTCCCACGGATTCACCAGAGACGAGCCAGAATCCGGATGAATACACAATCCGAATCACTTGGCTACACATATACTGTACTGGAATGCTGTGGTGTACCACAATTCAAGGCAACCAGTTTCAATAATCTCACATCTAACAAGCACACTGGAGGTATAGCGAAATAATTAATTCCCTAAGCTAGAAAAAAAAAAGGAAAAGAACCTCAGAAAAGAGAGACCTCCAAAGCGCCATATTAGTCCTTAGAATTTCGCAGCTGACTTGCAGAAAACATTCTGCAACTCGTTGGCAATACAAAATGCACTAAACAGGTTGGCAGCTGGTCACTACAAAGTGCTTTAGGTTCTTCTCCAGATCGCTGTGGAGTTCTAGAACGGTCCTGGGAAGAGTGTAACAGCCTACTCTAAAATACTATCAGATCAGGTTTATGGTTTTGAAATGCTGGCGATTTGTCACCTGAGAGTCATTTGGTGCTATAACTCAAAACTTTTCAAACCTTTTTTGCACGACTGAAAACTGCACATCCATAATCAATCGATATTGTCATCTCCGAAGTTCGGTTGAAAATATACAAAATAAAACTTAGGAATAAAGTATAGAATTTAAATCTGACTATGAAACTTCTAGAATATATAGTTATATACACAGTCTGTAGCTATGGATGTTGCTTATACAGATAAACATTCAGACTATTCAAGCCTTTCCTATCTTTTGTTTTTCTCGCACAGAGACTCACGTTCACTCACGCGAGGCTGGTTAACTAGTCACGATTCTCACCTTTCCAAACATACCGTCAGTCTTACAATAAGCACCTAGCATAAAAAAATAAAGACCAGGAAAATAAAAAGATTAAGCAAATGTGCAAAAATACAAAACGGTGAACTCTAATAAGATACAAATAAGCAAAGGAAATAAAAAAACAAATTAAAAAAACAGAATTAAAGCATGCGATTCAAAATGTAGTGTTTTGATAGATGGTTGAATCGAATCCTCCGCATGGAGGTACGGAATGATACAGGGATTCGGGAGTCTTCCTTGAGGAAGAGGAATATAAAAAGATTAAAGTTTCCTCCTCATGAGGAGTGGAATGAAAAGGGAGGTGAAGGAGTCTTACTCTTGAAAGAGTCAAATAGAAAGAGACAAACTGTCCTCCAGACAAATATCTTTTGGATGTCCTCCAAAAAACTGAGGACAAGACGGGTCAGAGTTCATGGACAGCCACAGCTGCTGGTGCGGATGGATGTGGAGGTGTATATACATGTGATGTGTGTGTGTGTGTGTGTGTGGGGATGTTGGCACTCTCTACTGCTGCATCTTGCGGATGATGTCGGCAGAGACGGGCGGGTGGAAGTTGATGGTGTGGTGTCGAAGCCCCTGAGAGCTTTTGTAGCTTTTACCACACCGGCACTTGAAGGGCTTATGAACGCGGATCTGAGTGCGGTGGCCGTTCTTGGCGTGGTATTTAATACCATTCACATTCTGCAGAGAAGAGCAGAAACAAGAGGATCATTGTTCAGGTTAGACAATAATTGACTACACAGGAAATAAACAAAAAACGATTCACTGCTGCATTTAGATTCATTTTATAGATTGAAATTATTAATGAATTATTATTATTTTTTGTTTATTTATAATAAAAATGGCACCAACTGAGTCTGAGTTGAGCCCGCCCAGGATATTTAATTTATTAATATTAGATAACTCTCTCTGTATATATACTGTATATATATATTAGTGCTGTCCAATGATTAATCGCAATTAATCGCATCCAAAATAAAAGCTTTTGTTTACATAATATATGTATGTGTACTATCTATATTTATTATGTATGTATATATATATATATATATATATATATATATATATATATATATATATATATATATAAATACACGCAAATACAGTATATATTTTGAATATATGTACATGTATATATTTATGTTATATATAAATATATTTAAAATTTAAAAACAAAATTTTTCTTAAATATATACATGCATGTGTGTGTATTTATATATACATAAATAAAGAGTACACACACATATGTAAACAAAAACTTTTATTTTGGATGCGATTAATCGTTTGACAACACTAATATATATATATACAGTATACATATTTGAACCATTTCTGGTTAAAAATGAAAGGCCACTTAAAGCGGGAAGCATCACAATTCAAATCATGAGTCAAAGCAACAAATGTCAATCTCCACAGTTTAGGAAATGCAGGCAACCTCTTTAAGTTATTCTTGACTGTGCTGTATTGACTGTTTTGATGCGTGGTAGGGCGTCGTTTTGATGCATACAGCCGAAAAAGAAGAGTGTTTAGCTTGTAATAAGCAAAAAAAATCTAAAATCTATATTCACACAATCTTTTATTATCTATAGTAGACATTAAAGTCTGTAATAACAGTTCAGATGGCAAACATCATGAAGTGACTTTCTAATCAGGAAGTAAAAATAGTACATATTAAAAGTACTTTCAGCCAATGAAATCATTTTGTGATCCTAGATGAGCTCAGTTCGGCACAGAGGGTGCAGCTTACACTGTGCAAACAAACATTATTTTACAATTCACTTCACTTATTACAAGTGTTCAATTCCATATTACATTATAACATATTTATCAATAATCTGAAGGCAAACAAAACGATCTGTGAGTAAAAATGCGCTTGAATAATTCCAGACATATAAAACATCCAGTGTTGTGTGAAATAATGAAGAAAACCATCAGCTGCTTGACATCAGTGGAGACCAGGCACCCACTGAACCCAAATAAACCCAAATCAGAGCCACATCTAACAGTACATCTGAACATGCAGAGACACCCTCATGGCTGTCATCATCCATTTCCTCTCCCTCTTATTGAATGCGGCTCTCACAGGCTGCACATCATTTATCTCAGCAGCCCGAACCAGATGGCAGTGGAAAATCTCATAAAAATGCACAGGCCTTCAGTGGACTGCATGTATGCCTTTCAAATGTATGTCAAGCTTCCAGTCCTGTCCCATTACAGCTCTTAGTGTTAATAAACTCTTTGACTGCTAAACAGTGAGAGCCCAGCATTCACTGTTTGATCATATTTGTGCCACTGGTGATTGCTATTGTTTATGGATACACAGGTGTGCTGTAAACCTGCTTTTTAGTGAATGAAACACTAAGTAAACAGCTTTAAATAATGGTGCTAATAGATTTGGGGTCTGTAAGAAAACGGTTTTCAGCATTGATAGTAATTCGAAATTTCTCCTCAGCATCAAATCAGCATATTAGAATGATTTCTGAAGGATCGTGTGACACTGAAGAATGGAGTAATGGCTACAGAAAATTCAGCTTTGCCATAAAAATATACAACAGTTATTTTAAATTTCATAATATTTCGCCATACTACTGTTTTGCTGTATTTGCGATTAAATAAATTCAGCCTAAGTGAGCATAAGAGACTTCTTTCAAAAGTATTTTAAAAACCTTATTGACCCCAAACTTCTTACAATATACATTTTAAGTAATATAAAGTATCTTTACAATAAAATATATTAAAGGGGTCATATGATGCTTCGGAGTGTTACAAGCTGTATACAACAGTTATTTTAAATTTCATAATATTTCGCCATACTACTGTTTTGCTGTATTTGCGATTAAATAAATTCAGCCTAAGTGAGCATAAGAGACTTCTTTCAAAAGTATTTTAAAAACCTTATTGACCCCAAATTTCTTACAATATACATTTTAAATAATATAAAGTATCTTTACAATAAAATATATTAAAGGGGTCATATGATGCTTCGGAGTGTTGCAAGCTGTTTGTGCATATATAAGATCTGTAAAGTTGCAAAGACTAAAGTCTCAAACCCAAAGAGATAGTCTTTATAAAAGTTAAGACTCATCCACGCCTTTCTAAAACGCCTCATTTAAACACGCCTCCACATGTCTACATCACTGTGTTGGAAGATTTGCATAACACCGCCCAAATGTTTATGCAAGGAAAGAAGGCGTAACTTTTATTCTCGCTGTAGTATTGTTGCTGCCGCCGCCATGTCGTGGAGACGCTGTGTGTTTCCAATTATGGTAAGGGGTGTTACATTTCCGTCACAAGCTCGGGCCGGCCAATCACAACGCACTGGATACCTGGCCAATCAGAGCACACCTCACTTTTCAGAACGATGAGCTTTGTAAAAATCGACGCGTTTCAGAAAGGCAGGGCATAGAGGAGAAACAATAATGTACAG
This sequence comes from Sinocyclocheilus grahami, assembly GCF_001515645.1. Classification (NCBI taxonomy): domain Eukaryota; kingdom Metazoa; phylum Chordata; class Actinopteri; order Cypriniformes; family Cyprinidae; genus Sinocyclocheilus; species Sinocyclocheilus grahami. Next base: position 2,065,459 of record NW_015505401.1, on the reverse strand, counting down.
TATGTGGAAAATAATGTGTTTTTTGAACCTTAAGCCTCATACACACCGGGACGATTATCGCGCGTGCTTATCGCCAACGTTTTTCGACGCATCTTTTGTGTTCATACCCAAGCAATTTTCACAGTCGATGAGCCGAGTGAACGTGCAAATTCCCTCCCTGACATTAGGTGGCTTTAATGAAAAACAGAAATACCCCGGTACACATCGAATCCTATTTGATCTGCAATTCCTCTCCATAACAACTCCCTCTTATCTAGATTTTTGTAGTCGCGGTGGCGTTTGTCATAAAGCTCTTTGTGTTCAGACACCAATGAGAGCAGCAGCTCTACATTCATCTTGCCTCGATGCATCTTCTTGGTCTACTTACTTCCTCTTCGTCGTTAGGTATCAATGTGTGCTCGGCAAGACCGTTTTGTGCTTGAGCGCCACCAAGTCGTGTTTTACTGTAACTTCAGCAGCTCCAGGCACGTGAACAAAAGCGCCAATCTCATTGGTCAGCCAGGTTTTAACGCGGTGTGTCAAACCAAAAAAACGAGCCAGAGGCTTTTTTTTTAAATGACTCTTTTACGCCTCGTGTTTTGAATTTTTGTGTTGCATGTTTTCCATGCTGTCAGGATTTCTCTAGTCTTCAAAAATTATTCACAAACCTACAGTGAACAGACAAATGAAAGTATATATCGAAGCCATTTTATACCTTGTATCTCTTTTTGCAGCCAGGCACGGGACATGCGAACGGTTTCTCATCACCGCCGTTCATGCACATGGAACTGAGGATGGATTCAGAGCTAATGGCACTTTCGGTGGTCCACGACTCGTCACTGTCAGACTCTTCATATTCTGCTTCCTCCTCATCATACTCGCTGCCTGAGAGTACAGAATAAATAATCATTTAGTAATTGATCATGTTATGACGCATCAAACCTTTCAGATAATCAACCACTACACCGCTAGAACAACAAAGCATTTCCCATCAGCCACCGCAGCAGACACACAATAGCTTTAAGGAAAACTGGTACAGTTATCTTTCTCACAGTACTGAGCCCAGCCAGCAAAGCGTTTGCGTTTTATGAGAAAGAATCTGGAAGGCATAAGAAGGTCTAAGGGTTAATGCACAGTAATAGTATGATACAAGCAATTTGGAGACTATTTAGTTTCTGTTCCAAACCCACACAAATAAAATGCTTAAAACATTTAATTGTGGGAGAGAGAGCACATGTTGCTCTAGAGAGGGCCATGGGAAACTGCAGCGATGAAAAAAACAAACAGTGTGACTCACAATGTGATTACTGGATTATCGATTACAACAGAACATCAAACAAGCACTGCAGGTTTAACGGAGTTATTACCAAAATTCATCTTTCTAGGAAACATAATAAGCATACAGTGAGTTCCTAAAGAAGTACCTGTGGGTGTGCTGCTCCTGAATGAAGACGAGGGCGTGATGGGCGGAGTCACGGGCGGGGTCAGGTTGCCGCTGTTGTGGCGAGGGGGCGTGGCCACGCTGTTGCGTGAAAGGCTGCCCGTCAGTGAGAGTGACAGCTTTGGCTGAACTTTCTTCTTCAGAGACTCGTGCTCCCGCCGTGCTGCATCTGTCATAAACCTAGAGAGGAAAGTGAACTTTATTAGATTAAGTTCTTAAACTGACTTACAACAAATTATAGCAAACTCAAAACAAAGACGTATTGCTTATTGGGAAGCCCAAACGTGTAAAGTAACAGTCATAAACTAAAATACTCTAATCCAGCCACACAAACATCAGTACATTTGCCGTCACACTTTCTGAGCAATTAATTTCTGTGACTTTTCTAGCTGTTTGTTATTACTGGATACAACAACAAAAAACTTAGAAAGACTGTGAACACAAAGACTTTCCAGTCGATTAAATTTACTCACTACAAAAAGCTACTTGACGTTTCTGGGACAAAACAAAATTCCAGCCCTTTATCTGTCCACTCTAACTGAAAGAAAAATGCCTTGATAAGATACAGTCTCAATGAGCACAATGTAGCAATGAAAATGAGCTGGTAATGGAATACATGGCTGTTAAAGGAAAAAGCCTGTGGCAACTAAATTAAGTGCATTTGCACATGTATTACACACACAGCAGGTTCTACAAAACCCATGGAAAATACTTTTAGGAAAATACGTTTTTTAGGATTCTGATGGATTCACGGTTTATCGCGGTTTTTCCCTGACTGTGCCTGTGCCTGTGAATAAGAATGCATGAAACCCTGTATTTTAATCACGATCCAATCAAACATGTTACATGTAGCATGAGCAGTTTTTGATGTTAGTTAGATTGTATAATTTCAAAATCTGCAGCCAAAACAGAATGGTCTGACCTTAGCTTTGTGAAATTATCCTACATGAAACATGCCAGCTCCAAACAAAAACAGCAGACGGGCTGAATGACAACGCAGATTCACTATCTGACAGCAGGTGTCGCTTATGTAACGGCAGCGATACAGCGTTTTCATTGGTTACTGCTGTAAACAAAGCAGTGCTGCGCTTTTAAATACCACATTACTATACATTATACGGAGGTAAGATGAAAAGAAAGTTCCCCTCAGAGATACATTTCTATAAACCCCCACCCCCAATTCAGAATAGAATTTTGTTCCAATGTTTTGCGCATGGTGTAGTGAGTTTGCTCTGCCTGCTACAGCATTTTCTCCTCTTTGCATTCCTCTTCAGCATCTTTGGCCTCTTTTAATGGCCGCTTACAGTTTATTTACCCAGTTAAAGAATTAGTTTCTCCAACCATAAGTCAGAAGTGTATGCAATCACGACACTGTCTACATTGCTTAGCCACTTCTACCTTTATGCCCAGTTTGCAAAAAATGCATAAAAAGTGCATAATTCAAACCGGTTTACCATTTGAACCGGTATATCGTCCAGCACTACTTTAAACCAACACATAAGCCTATATATCAAACTTTGACAGAATGCAAAAAAGGTAAATTCTTCAACCTACTTGAAGAACTCCGGTTAATCATCATATTTTTACACTAATATATTATATTAATACATTCATTTACCTTTTTTTTTTTAAATTCTCAATAAATAAATCAGCCAAGAACTTGAGTATTAGGAGTGGAAAGGTGGGCAATGATTGTTTTGTTGGTGTTGATCAATGTACACCTCTGTTTAAAAGCTTGCAGTCAGTAGGGTTTTTAAGACATTTATATTATTATTATTTATATCATAAATTATTATTATAATTTATGATATTAAGATTTCCATTTTTCCAGTTTTTTAAATTTGCTATTTCACAAAGAATCCTAAAAAAGGTTTCATGGTTTCCACAAAAATTAAACGGCATCAACATGGATGATAAGACCATATTGGCGTATTATGTAATATAATATTTCACAATATTACCATGTACAACAGCAGAATGTTTTTGATGTATTTTTTTATCAGATAAATGCAGCCTTGTTGGGCATCAGAGGCTTCTTTCAACAACATAAAAAAAAATGCTACAGATCCCAAACTTTTGAATGGTAGTGTACATGTATCAAATAGGAGGTTAAAGCTGGTTCAACTTTATTAAACATGTCTCAAGACACCTGCGTTTTGTTCCTTTCTATCAGTTGCACCCCATCTATCCATTTCTGAATGCAAGAATTATGTGAGTACATCCCCCAATTCTCTCCAAACAAAAGTGATGTGCATGTACAAAGCTGCCGTGCAAAGGCAAAAGACCGTAACTTCGATTTTTTTCGAAAATGAGTTATTGATATTTTTGGGACATTCAAGACATAATTTATCATGTATATAAGTATCTTGAGTCAATTTTGTTGTTTTCCCGATAAAATAATGAGTCATCTCAACCGTAACTTTGAAAAGCCCCGGAGAAGCAGAGCACCGTATAACACCAGTTACAGCTTTTCACTTTGTTTGGAACGCTCAAATTCTATCCATTTCTGAATGCAAGAATTATGTGAGTACATCCCCCAATTCTCTCCAAACAAAAGTGATGTGCATGTACAATGCTGCCGTGCAAAGGCAAAAGACCGTAACTTCGATTTTTTTCAACGAGGGGGTGCATAATCTGGCACGGGTGCATAATTCGGCACAACACCGGTTTGGAGTTATACGGTGTTCTGCCTTTGTTTTACAGTCCATTAAAGTCTGCCGCATTTTAATTACAGTGTAGACAAACGAATTAGATAGATTGCGATCTACCAAATAGCTCCATATAAAAAAGCACTGTAAAGACTAGATACCTTGGCAGCAATATGTAATCGTGAATAACCTTTAAATATTTGTTTTTCTTTTTGTAATGCAGATTACTCACCAGGCTGTCACTTCTAGTTGATGTCACTTTTAGCTGGACGGGTGTGGACTCAAATGCCGTAGCTAGCCTGATAAATCATAAAATCAGTAGCTGTTCACAAATAAATCCATATCCTACCTTTTCTTGTAACCCGATAAAATCAATCCATGGCGATGAACGTCATCGGAGATGTTTAATCCACAAGCATTCTGAGCATTATTCCTGCTTGCTGGCTTTCACATCAATCCACAAGTCATTAATTCTTTGAGCTTAGGCTATTTCATACAAGTCAACATATAAACAATATGCTATGTCTAGCATTTTTTTTAACGCTAATGAGCATAGCAAATTAATTGGTATCCACGGTATCCACTCATATGTTTAACTTTTAGTCTGCTTGTTACGGTCCAAAAAAAAACTAAAACACTAATACAGTCACATTACTACAGGTGCATCTCAATAAATTAGAATGTCGTGGAAAATTTCATTTATTTCAGTAATTCAACTCAAATTGTGAAACTCGAGTATTAAATAAATTCAATGCACACAGACTGAAGTAGTTTAAGTCTTTGGTTCTTTTAATTGTGGTGATTTTGGCTCACATTTAACAAAAACCCACCAATTCACTCTCTCAACAAATTAGAATACCTCATAAGACCAACAAAAAATGTTTGTGAATTGTTGGCCTTCTGGAAAGTATGTTCATTTACTGTACATGTACTCACTACTTGGTAGGGGCTCCTTTTGCTTTAATTACTGCCTCAATTCGGTGTGGCATGGAGGTGATCAGTTTGTGGCACTGCTGAGGTGGTATGGAAGCCCAGGTTTCTTTGACAGTGGCCTTCAGCTCATCTGCATTTTTTGGTTACTTGTTTCACGTTTTCCTCTTGACAATACCCTATAGATTCTCTATGGGGTTCAGGTCTGGTGAGTTAAAACATCTAATTGCCAAATTTCCAGTGTCCTAGCTATAATTAGTTTGGCTGGACAAGTAAAAAACTTTAAAGTAATTTTTCTCAGTTTCACACTCTAGCGAGTTAAAGGGGTGGTTGACTGTTTTTTTTTCTAGGCTTGATTGTGTTTATGGGGAGCAGTCTAACATGTGTTAATGCTTCGTTTTTTAAAAAACGCATTATTTTTCACATAATTTACCTTTATTCCACACCGTTCTGTCCCTTCTCTGAGAAATGGGCTGATCTTTTCCTGTTTTTATGAAGCCCCTCCCTCAGAAATAGGGCTAAACCGCCTCTAGCGCGCGTCTAAGCGTCCCGCCCTTCACCTCAGCTGCATGTGCTCCGGTTGTATTGTAAACAAGGCATCGTTAATATCGCTTATCAGTTTGAGCCCGATTGAGAAGCAGAGGATATTACTGTATGTAATAAAGCATAAATGTTCACACAGACATTATTAAAGCTGGTGTGGAATTAACAGATTACCAGCAGAAGCCACATAAAGCAGTAAGAGATGGACAAAAGTGTCTCCTCTTTGTTAAGCAACAATTTCCACCACCATTCTGCCTATTAAAGCTGTTTAACACTGGAACTGCTTTCTGTCTCTAAGCTCGGAGTATTCCTACACAAACCACATTCAACAGAGTGAATTTGAGTGTATATGATGACTTGGGCACTGGTTTGAAGTTCATTACAGCTTCATAAACCTGCCATGGTTAATCCAGGTAATATCAGCTCTTCCTGTCATTAGCTGGCCTGCACTGGGTTTGGATGGAGGGCTGGGAGGGAACAGGGGGTGTTGGTTTGAGGTAATTAGGTCCACCAGGTGCAGCTCTAGGGGCAACAGTCACTGCTCAAATTTATTATTTCCGTTGAGATTTTTTCCCCCCAGGCCATTCCAGGAGCCCTCAGTGTGGTGAAGCTCAGAGGTTCATTGTTCAGAGGCCTGCAGATCACCCCTGTAGAGCTGACATCTTGAAAGCAGAGGACCTCTGCAGGGTTATTACACTTAACTAAAACCATTAAAAATAAATGTTAACTGAAATGAAATAAGAAAACCTTTTATTTTCATGTTTAACAAAGAAAAAATAAAACAAAATATGCATAAAAACAAGTAGACATAATTCTGAAACTAAAACTTGAATTACAATTGAAATAAAATCAGAAATATAAAATAAAAACTGGACCTCTATCCAAAATGGTGGAGATAAATCTTTAAAAAAAATCTTTTTAAAAACATAATAAATTAACAAATCAGCACATGGTGTAAACTGTATTTTTTTTATGATAGTCTCCAAACACCAGGAGGATTTAAGCTAGCTAAACACTGTAGTCGCAACTAGAATAATTCTGTGCGCTGTAACCCATTCAACTCCCTAAATCATCTCAGCCTCATATTAACACTTTTAATGTGAAACCCTCGGAGGCCGTGGCCTGACAGGTTTAAATTCACGATTTTAAGAGCTGGAAGTCGAAAGAGAATTGCATAAATTGTCACATCCAGCGAGAGCCTCGGAGGAATCTTTTCGTTGCTTACAGAACCCACACGCACAAGTACGAACAGTAAAAGGTTCAGACACACCCTCTTTCCTTGTATTTACACTGTTGCCATCGTAATACACAATCAAACCCTAGAGAGCGTTTTAACCACAAAAACTCGAATTAGCTTGAAGACGGAGGAAAATTCGAAGGTGATAAAATATTACAACCTTAAAACTTCACAAGCTCATTTGCTGTAAGCAATGAGGCCTATCGGCAACATTTCTCCACCCGACCTCGCAAATCTCCACTCTGTTCTTCTGTTAGCATGCCATCGCCCCCTACTGGTCACAAGAGCACCTGCCAATGAACCCACCTCACCCGTTAGAATGTGAGCTTTGTTTAGCCGGGCGTTAATTAAAGCAGAGAATGTTTTTAGCAGCAGGTCCCCAGATGAAGAGGAAGAGAGGCCAAAATCCACCATCCCACTTTGTAATTAGTCTTGCTCCAGGCCTATGTGGGGCCATGCCAGATTTCACACCTTGCCAGGAGCAGGGCTGTGGGTGAGGGAGGGGTTCCATGGGACACTAATTGCCTCATTACTGCGCAATAAGTCACTTTAGCCATACTCTCCTTCAGCTAACACCCCGGACACATGCGAGACAAGCACTCAGGGAGCAGAAGAGGCATTAAAACAAGCTCAGCTCAGGTCAGCTGCCTGGAATTGATCAACCTCCATCTCATCCGATCAGAGAATGGGCTACCACGGAGTGTTGACACATTTAGTTTAGATGTAAACATGATGGTCCTGAGGGCAATTTAACCTGCTACATAAATCCTATTGTGAAAATAAGCTAAACAAAGGCAGGCGGCCTAAGGCTATCAGTTTTCAGAACGACAGGTTTAAGAGTGCTGAGTGGAACGGCAATGTTTTTCTAGGTCATTTAATTTTGTTGTGTTTTGCCATTGTGGCAACTAGGCCTCCATTTTGTATAGTAAAACAAGCCTGCGCTCAAATATTCAGCCACAGCAATAGCACAGCAAACACACACACACAAAAATGCAAATCAGTCATAGTGGAATTTAAAGGGCTACGCAGTAATTTTTTGCTAATTAAAAAAGCTTTACACTCAAAGGAATGAACACTTTTGGGAAATATCATAAAAATGTTATCAGTTTTCTATCAAATCAGTTTTTTTCCCCTCTCTACATTGCCCCTCACGGGAGCTGCCATGTTGACAACACAAGACCAGCTGTGTCATAAATTGACAGAGTTACCATACTACTAATAATATGAATTGGCAGTTAGCGGTTCATAAAGAAACTTCATTCATCTAGGCCAACAGGTGTCAGTATAAATTCCAATTCCTACTCGGATGAATAACTGCCAGATAAGCTTAAGCCAAAATTTACTGGCTGCATCTGAAAGCTTATACAGCTAACTTGTTGCCTCGCTGACTTATTAGACAATAGCTGCTTTTACACAGTAATAACAGTAAATAGCCGCTGCGTGGAGTAAATGCGTCATAATGTTATGATTGGCCCAGAGTAGACGTCTTATGTCAGCGCGTTCTGAACTCGTACGTGCTCATGACGGTAATCTCGTTTTGCGTTCACACAGAGCACATTACTGGTAATTTACTGGTAATGTTACAACTTCTCACACCGGTGAATTGCCAGAATGAATTTACAGGCATTTTTGAAAAGGTCCAGGTCACAAATGATCTCTTAATGGTAATCCACCGGTAATTTACTAGTAAAGACTTTGTGTGAAAGGGGCTAATATCTTTGCAGGAAGATCACAGATTCTACCCAAACTAAAAAATCTCAGCATCCATCTAAAAAGCTCAATGACCAGAGACATTAAAATGCAGATAAATCAACTTTCAGTGCAAGGCTTATCGCCTACCATTGTCGAATCCGCTCATTCCTGTTGAGTGTCCTCAATCTGGCAACTCGTGTGAGCGTCAAATTTGAGGAGAAGGGGGCAGGAGAAACAACTCTCTCATATATTTCGAATGTGGACTGCAGTACTCATTTTAATCGCTAGCTGTCATATTACATACTGCACCTTTAATATTAACAGGAATGTTGGTGCACTTCCCAGCTGGTGGCACCTTAGGCAACCACCTAGGCTGTCTATGCTTAGAAACAGCTCTGATCTCCAGGTAAAACATCCAATCACTTTGCAATTTCACTTTAGAATAATACCACAAAACTGCTCATAGGGTGCATGGACCTGAACACTGGTTGGGCTTAGTGGATGCATTCAAAATAAAACATAGCAGTGTAAAGGTGAATATAATTTGTGCAACTGCATTTTGTCTCAAGAACTAGGTCAACTGCAGATGATTTAAAAGATTATGCAGGGTTTAGTATGCAACATTTTCCCTCACTATATCTTCAGTACGATCTTTATGACTATATGTAAAATGTCTAATTTGAACACAAGCCATTAGGTTCTGCATCTGACACTTCAAACTATGAAGGCCTAAGTCAGATCAAAACAAAAATTACGTTATATTAAAAATGCTTAAATTGAATCTATACTATTTTAATTTAATTTGAATTCCATACGCAAACAAGCACACCACACTTTCAAAAAGTGATGCATACATGGCAAATTTCAGTCTGAGGCAGAGTATCTGAGCAGCAGAGTGTGCACATGGATGGCAGAAAACACCTCAGGCTAAATCGCTTGACTGGACTGATGATTTCCACCAGCTCTCCAGACAGATCTCCCTCTCAAAGGCCAGCTGAGCTAACAGGGAATGTCAGTCAGCAGGGGAGAGAAGGGGAGGAGAGGGGGGTGCTTTGTCTCTAGAAATCAGGTTTCTTCTTACAAATTCACTCCATGCAGGCTCTTGCCAGAGTCTATTGGACAGGTAGTCCAACGGTGTTAAATTACATCAGCAGAGTCCAGATCCAGCCCCCATTGACTGAGATATCCATCAGCACTAGAGACTGAATCAGCGAGAGCATTTTGATTATGACAGATAGGTATGTAATATACTTTTTCAGCTGTGCTCAAAGTAAACCTGCATTCCATCTCATGCTATGCTTCCACTTTTGGACTTCTCAGTCATCTTGTGTTTACTTTCGCTCCATTTCTGTGTCCAACAGCCAGGAAAAAACAGAAAGCACTGTTGATTTTGTGCGAAACCATAACAACACATTTCATTTATCACATTTACAAGCACACATCCATACATTTATTTCTGCATTAATATAGCCTTAACACTAATAGTGATTCAGTGGGACAATACAGGCTATAAAGGGCCTTGACCCTATGCATCTGTTCTACTGGATAGAAGTTCTGCAGGCTAGGACTCAAAGGGTTTCCTGACCCCAGTGCGATCCCTGCTCCAGAATGACAACAAATCAGACCCTGATAGGCACCAGTGCAACCTTATGACCTACATCTGCACTTGTAAATAATACAAAGTAAGGTATAAAATAAAAATAATTGTTGCTTTATATATTAAAATGTGCTTAAATTGTGTAATTGTGACCTCTTTATTTGATTTCTACACAAAGTACCATTCAGGTATATAATACTTTTATTCAGAAAGGATGCATTAAATTGACTAAAAGTGACTTTTATAAAGTTACAAAAAATTATATTTCAAATAAATGCTGTTATTTTGAACTTTCAACTAAAAGAATCCTGGGAAAATGTATTTAATAACTGCAACTTTATTTCTCACAGCTATGACTATTTACAGTTATTTATATCTCACTTTACTGCAACTTTATTTCTTATAAATTTGACTATTACTTATGACTTTATATCTTATAATTATGAACTTTTATCTCGCAATGCAAATATTTCATGTAACTGTGACTTTGTTTTTCTAATTGCAACTTTATGTCTCATAATTTCAACTGTGTATCTTACAGTGGTGCGGTGTTACATAAATCTCTATTTCTCATTATTATTAGTAGTAGTATCGTATCTTACAATGTGACTTGTTTTAAACTTTAAAACAATTCCTTTTTTATTTTTTGATTCTAAGAAAGCTTTGAAATCTTTGTGACAAGACATTTGAGATCTACTAGCTCTGAAATTCAAGCGTCCAAAGTGTCTTATTTCATACAGGATATTGTAATAGTGGATTAATGCCTACTCATGATTCAATAAGTGAACACCTACTTGCATATTCATCTGATCCCAGTGCTTTTGTGCATTTCTGCTATGACCATTGCACATTATTATGACGCATAATGATAATGGCCATCCACACGTACCCGTTACCTTTAACCATACTAAGGAAGCTCTTATGCTGCATTAGCTAACACGCATTTAATCACTTCTGTATGGAATTTAATCCGCTTTATACATGCATTTCGTGTTTATGAGCTGCTCTGAGCTGGTGAGATGGACACATCTCCACGAAGCTCCGCGTCTGCGGGCCTTGCGCAGAAAATAACATTCCCACTGCAGCCCTACCGCTTGTGTTTACGCGTACAGACCATGTACTAGTTTGAAGCGGCTTAACGACGCCCGAACGTGTTCATATCTTGTGCTATCGACACCTAAAAGCGTCCCGAAAGCGAGCAAAACGCACTGAAGCCCCATCGCTTCACCACACCTAGCAACAGCGCCGCTGCGACGCAGGAAGTGAGTGTGACTGTGGAGCGCGCGAGCCGGCCATTGCTGCTGCGCGCTGCAGCGGCACAGATTGTGCTTCCGCGAGCGCACTTACCGATGTGCTTATCCTCGATGTGCACGATGAGCTCGGCCAGCGACTCGAAGTGCAGTCCGCAGCCCCCGAACTGGCAAATGTTGGAGAAGAAGGAGGCAGCGGCGATGCCTGTCATGGTCTTTGCTACATTGAGGAGCAGCAGCACGGCGCGAGCGGAAAGGAGATCGCGCGCACGCACGCACAGTCAGACAGACAGACAGCTGCAGCAGCAGCAGCTGGAGCAGCGCAGCACGAGAGAGAAAGAGAGGAGGGCTCAACACGTTATACCTGTTGATGTGAAATACTACACACTAGTCCTGCTCCATAAGCTTAAAATCTTTAAAAAAAAGAATACTTCCTCAAAATATGTTAAAACATAAAATATGACTAAATGGATAATCATGGCTTTGATACACTACTATAGCCTACATCTTTAATATAATAGCCTATATGTGACCCTGGACCACAAAACCAGTCAGCATTTATAGCAATAGCCAACAATATATTGTATGGGTCAAAATGATCGCTTTTTCTTTTATGGCAAAAATCATTAGGATATTAAGTAAAGTTCTGTCAGGACCACTATCGTCAAAGATGATTGACAATTAACATACAGTTTGGATTGGCGGTATGGTTCTGTTCTGGGCAAGAACTCCCTGCGCCTCCATGCAGCCTAGCATGGATGAGAGCAGTGAGAGCAGCGATAACCCCCCAGGGTAAACAGAACAGAACCAACATAAATGCATTGCAGATATCGTTAAAGTTCAGTAATGTTATGTACACATTTTAGAATTAGTCTGATTCAAAGGAGAATCAGAAGGCTGAATCCTGACTGACAGAGGAGGAGTTGGGGATGGAGGAGGGTAATTAGCTATTGAGCAATGCGAAAACTGCTGATACTACTGCGGGACCTTATATATGAATGCTTAGATAGGTGCCGTATTCCCATAGGTTGATGGGGATCAGCTGAGAGTCAGCTGATGCGAGCTTGACTAACGTGACCTGCCAGAACTAACGCTACGCTTGATATCATGTTCCATGAAGATATTTGTACATTTCCTACCGTAAATATATCAAAACTTCGTTTTTGATTAGTAATATGCATTGCTAAGAACTTCATTTAGACAAGTTTCTAAATATTCTGATTTTTTTGCACCCTCAGATTCCAGGTTTTCAAATAGCCTAATTGTATCCCGGCCAAATATTGTCCTATCCTAACAAATCAGAAATACATCAATGGAAAGCTTATCTATTCAGCTTTTATTCAGGTATGAATCTTAATTAAAAAAAAAAAACGGACCTTTATGACCTTTATGGTCCAGGGTCACATATGATATATTGATTTGTAACATTTTTATACATTTATCATAAAGGTATCAAAAACTCTGTATGTTGAAAGAGCCACAATCTGAGAAATTCTGATTTTAACACTAATAATTTTAACACTCTTAAATTAGCAATTAAAGAAAAACAGTAAAAAAGCTTATATAACTTATATAATATAATTATGTCATTTTTAAAATTTTTATAAATGAGTAAGCTTATATATAAATGATATAGCCTAATTTATCCTTAAAACTAGAATAATTGTTATTTTTTATTATAGTAGTTAAAAAAGGTTAAACTTTTTATTATAGTAAGTTTAGTTTATTAGAGTAATTTTCCATCTCTGTAGGGGATAAAAAAGTTCCCCAACTGAACCGAAACTTTCAGAATCTCTATTATTCGTAATGTGGCCACATTTTTATTTTTATTTTTTCCACATTCATCTTTATATGACTTAGTTTTTACATGTGGTTTGACAGTGTGGATTTTTTGTTTGCAAAGCGTGAAACCGACTTTGTGTTTTGCAAATACAGACAAACAAACAATAAATAAATATTCTGTGGTTGGTCGAGGTATTCTAACATGGTCAGACTGAAAATGTCTGGAATGTGTTTCTCATTAACAAACGTAATAAAAAAAGTTAGTGCAAAATGTTAAATAACTGTAAATAACTGTTCACAGGAAGCAGATGCAGTGCAGTAGAAATCCACAGGGTGGCAGTGTGCAATTACAAACAAATACTCCTCTCTACAGCTAGGACATTTTAGATTCGTATAAACAACCTCTTAATAAACATTGTAATATCACAGTACCAAATCATGGTGGCCCCAGAGTACTTTTGGGTAACACTTTATACACTAAGTGGGTTATACTTTATTTGAAGGTGTCTTTGTTCCAGTGTAATTATACATTTAAGTACTGAGTAATATTAATTAACTTCATATACTTACTATATGGTTAGGGATAGGATTAGGGTTTGGCTTAGGGTTACTTGCATGTAATTATGCATAATTTATTGTTATTATAATAGTAAGAAGGCTACATGGAACAAGGACACCTTAAAATAGTGTTGCCCTTTTTTGTTAATAATAATTAAATTAAAATAATTAAACAAAATAAAATTAAAATAGGCCTAAATAAAAAAAGTACTTAAAAAAAAAGCGTATAAGACATGTTAAATGCTGCTTCTAAACTAGCTTCTTTTTTGTGATTATATTTTTATTCCTTATTTACTTGTTCTATTTTTTTATTTATTATTTATTTTATTATCTGTGTTTTTTGATCTGTCACTGTCATTCTGTTGCACTGTGGAAGCTTCTGTCACGAAAACAAATTCCTCGTATGTGCAAACATACCTGGCAATGAAGCTCATTCTGATTCTGATTCTGATGAATGTTTAGAATAGAAGGTGGTCCACATATACAGATCTGTATTCAAATCATAGAATTTTATAAATTACAACTTGAATGATTTTGAGCGTCAGTATTATCATAAAGCTCCTAAGGTTGCTCCTAAAGCCCCTAAAACCAACATCACTGTTGGTTTGTATGATCAAGCTTCTCATTCTGCTCAAATATTCCCCCGTTTGGCATGTTTGCATGGTCTGCATACAGCATGTTCAATCTACTATACGTTTAGCCACAAATAAATGGACTTCTAGAGGCAGAAAGGCTATAAATGGCCGTGTGGTCACACAGATGACTTGATCACTGTAGCGTTTCTCTGTCACTAATAGAAAGCTCCAGTGGTGTGGACTACATTATGGCTGTTCTCTTTCCTTTTGCTCGCGTTCACATCCATGTGCTTCATCCCACTCTCCCGCTCTCTCGCCGCCTCTGTTTTTCCATGATTTCCTATTCACGTTTGTTGGCAGAGGTTGTTGGTGCTGGTGTTGTGCCCGGTACTGTGTAATGGGGACCTTGATGGATTGGGCCCCATTTACTCACCACAGCCGAGTGCAGCATGGGCAGCTGTGCACCCTGATCAGCCTGCTTTTTCCAGCAGCGCTGGAGCACGCTGTGGGACATGTCTGTGAAAGCATTACATCATTGACTTGCTCTGTTTTGAGGCTCTCCAGAGCTTACGGCCTTCAATTTTGCTTTCAATTCTGTTACCCTTCAGATTTTTACAAATAGTCAAATTTGTCGCCCTGAGACTTTGCGTTTGTTGATGAGATTCAGATCCTTTTGCTTAAGGCTACATTTTCGGGGGAAAAGTTGAATTTTTAATATCTCGGAACCCAATAAATCAGTAGTTTTAAATTGTATTTATCTTTGGTGCATATGATGTCAACAGGAAGTAGATTGCAAATGGTATAAAGTCTACAGTATCATATTTCATACATGAAATTTTAAGGACTCTACATTATCAACATGATCAAAACTTCGCCTTAAATCTTATTGTGCACAATCTACTAAATGCCCTTTGTCATCTGATTGACAGTTTATACTTTTCTAGCAAGTAAAAGGTTGTTTAGTATATTTCCAACAACATCCCACTTCAGGTCATGGTACAAGTGTCTTTTTTGCTGTGAAATTTACAACAAATTTTATAAAGTAAACATAATACATTTTATACTCTTAGTAATATTTCATGATGAACACTTACTGGACTGAAGGGACAAGGTTTACTTGATTATCCATACATAATTTTTTGATTTACACTACAGTATCAAAAACTGCACCGTACTGTATAAGCCATAAAAGCCTGATGTATCAAATATGATGCAAAACAAATAAATATTTACACTTTTTATATATATTGTGTGTGTGTATAGATAGATAGATAGATAGATAGATTAAAAAAACAAGATTTTGACTATTATTTCATATGTCAGGTTTTTTACAGGCAAGTTAAAAGCTGCCTCATCATCCATTAATTATATGAGTAGCGATCGACTTCTTCCTTTACAGCTGTTCTTTTTACAATATTGTCTTAAATCTGGTTCAAGACCACACAAATAGCAGCTATTCTGTGTTGACTGATAGGGTAAAGACACTTGCATTGAATATTTTGGTATTTCAAAGGTCCGCAAAGTGCAATTTGGTCTCCTAATGTTACCAAGCATGAAACCCCACACCCCATTAAGGAAGCAAATGACATAATGTTCAGATGCATAACTATTACAAATACTGGCCTTCCCTCGTTGGCAGCGGAAAATGCAGAATTCAGACGCACATGGCATCGTGCCCTCACCGCTGCAGTCACACTGTAGAAACTACTCAGAAATGCTGTCCTTCATTATGTAATGGCTGCATTGTTCACTTCAAATGGTTCCAGTGCACATTTAGTTGGTAATAGCATTATAATGTGCCGTGTGGTTTTTAAACGCTTTGAGTGTGGTGCAGTGGTAGGCCTGTTACAGTATTTGTCAAAAGGTTGCCAGGTTTTGAAATCACATGCAAGTTCTCAGGTTTTTGGTTGTATTTTACCTGATTGGTAAATATAATATGAATTAGTATGGGCTTTTCAAACTGCTCTTAAGCCCAGGTTATTGTCTTTTAGACCCACTTTAAATACTCCGGTAAAGCTTTCACGCTTGTAATTTTGGAGAACAGGGTTAGCTCTTTTTTTTGTTATTGTCTTCTTTGTTTTAGAATGTAAGGGCCACCTGTTCAGCAAGAAACAACCAATCATAAACAGACCCTTATTAAATATTCATGCGCTTCACAGTTACAGAAACATTAACACAATGTATTTTTTTGTACATTTGTACATTGTACACATCAAAATGTGTTAATTGGAATGAAGAACAGACTTTAAATTTTGCAGTTATGGTCCAAAAAGTCTGTTTAGGACAAACGGTACAGTCAGAAATAATCCCTAAAGATTTATAAGATCAAGATAAGAAGTGATTTAAAGTCAGGATGTAGTGGAAGTAGACAGATCTTTTCTATATTTTTTCTGTATTGTGACATACATCTGAGTCAAACGGATTATTGAAAAAAGAAAAATTGACCATTTGTACTGGACGATCCAGTTCTGATTAAAAATGTTAAAGAATGAATGCATTTAAAAAAAACATTCAAATTCTGATCTATGTCATTCATTTAGGAAATAGATAGTGTGAATTTTCACTTCTTGTCGACTTTATACAGTTTGTGTTTGTTCAATTATTGATATTGACATCACCAATATGCAAATGAGATCCTTAACTTCCATTTTCTTTAAAAATGTAAAGTGGGAAACTTAATACCTGATCAGTGAAACCAGTGAAATCCAGAATGTCTTGGGGTTATTTATTTATTTATTTTATGTGAAAAGATCTGGCTCCAAAATCCAAACGTTCTCTTATCTGCTTGTTAAGTCTGACGTCACGTGTCACAGCTTCCGTGTCCAAACGCTCTATCTCAGGGGTGCCCAAACTCGGTCCTGGAGGGCCGGTGTCCTGAAGAGTTTAGCTCCAACCCCAATTAAACACACCTGAAGCAGCTAATCAAGCTCTTACTAGTCATACTAGAAACTTGAAGGCAGGTGTGTTGAGGCAAGTTGGAGCTAAGCTCTGCAGGACACCGCCCTCCAGGACAGAGTTTGGGCACCCCTGCTCTATCAGATACCACGAGAAAACAACAAAAGGTGCTAATATACACTCACAATGTGATATAGACTTTGTGTGGTGCATCTTCTCTTTTTTCCCAAAAAATTATAATCCTAACCTTTAACTCCATACCGAAATCCCAGACAGCCAGACAATGAAAATATAAATAAAATTAAATAAATATAAAAATGATTTGTGTTTGGGACGCTGTGAGCATGGAGACTGTAGTGTACACCGTAAGTTTGAAAACCTTTAGCTTAAATGTTTAATATGAATAAACAGTGCTCATAAACGGCTGCTGAGGTAGTATTCTCAAGCAGTGTTGGGGAAAGTTACTTTTAAAAGTAATGCATTACAATATTGCGTTACTCCATAAAAAAGTAACTAATTACGTTACTAAGTTACTTTTTATGGAAAGTAATGCGTTACGTTACTTTTGCGTTACTTTTTAAATCTGCACAGAGCTTGCTTGTTTGTTTTTAAAATAAAAAACGTATATTTTTGGCAAATATAAAAGCCTTTTCACACCAAAAGTGAAATGAATAAGCCTCAGGCTGAAGGAAATGTAAATTTACGTCCGTACAGTAGAATGCAGAAGAAGAAATTTCAACAGCAATAAAATAAGACACACAAATGTTTGTCTAGAGTTATTTTTGCTTATTAGTACGGTTGAACTGGATCATCGAAGGACAGAAGCAAAGACATTGGTTAATAGAATGGGATTAAATACATAAAGGATATTTGTGTTGTTTAGCATTTAATTATTGCAGGTTTGCGCCATATTCTGAGTTGCATTTTTTTTGTATTCATTTTGTGGAATACTGAATCTGTGTTTTTTTTTGTGAGTGAGATGAATTAATGCATATTCATATTTATTTTAGAACTACAGTAACATCTGATTTCTCTCAACATGGGGACAGAAGAGCTGTCAATCAATAAATTGGAAAAAAAGTAATTTGCGTTACTTATTTGAAAAAGTAACTCAGATATTCTCTTGTAAATTAAAAAGTAATGCGTTACTTTACTAGTTACTTGAAAAAAGTAATCTGATTACATAACTCGTGTTACTTGTAATGGGTTACCCCCAACACTGTTCTCAAGTGAAGCGAGTTGAGGCTTGGACCCCGAAACAGCGCTTCTTACGTCACTTAACAACCGAATAGTGCAGAGTAATGCGATTTCTTTGTGACATCCTCTGACATTTGATTCAAGTGCAGGACATCTTTCCATATCAAATAATGTTTTGTTTCTTTCTAAAAGTGTTCTTCTGTCACTTTGAGCAAAACAATGAGTATTGTTGGGGGAGTAGGCATGTGTTATTACACAAAGCTGTATACTTTGCCATCCCTACAGGCACTTCAAGACATGAAGATGACTCAACTGAGAGAGGCTGGAACATTCTGTTAAGAAGATCAAACAGCCAATCTGCTTGCTTGCTCTATCTAGTGATCATTCTTAGAATCATTCAAACCTGAGGCAAAATGCTGCTTAAACAAATCTGAAATAAGAATTCAAACAGACATGTATGTTTTTCTTTGAGATGTGCATTTTAGTTGCGTTCAAGTGAATGTAAAATACATCTTGAATGATGAGATAATACTGGATTTAATAACTGCCAAAATTAGATGTACTTCTGGCTCTTATGTTACACACACACACACACACACACACACACACACACACACACACACACACTGCTCTGCTGCATCTGAATGGGTTTGTTTGGACTAACTAAATCCTGAACAAACTCCTTGTATTCTGTAAATATAAACACTAATTATTTATTTTGCCCAACAAGGCTTTCATTATACCACTGACATCTGATACATTCATTTTCTGCTTTTGAGCTGAGGGGATATTGTTTTTGTTTGGTTGTTTGTTTTACATCTCCAGTGTTGTAACTTTAGTTGAATGCAGTGTTGATCATTGTATGTTTCTGGGCTGATATAAATATGATGAACCATTTAGAAGAATGCAAAACAAACAAACAAAGAAATAATCATTGTGTACTTTCGGACTGATATAAATATGTGAATCCATCTATAAGAATGTAAAATGAATGAATGAATAATCATTGTACTGATATGAGGATCCACTTATAAGACTGCAAAATAAATAAATAAACAAACAAACAATATATGTGTGCTATTGGACTGATATAAATATGTGGATCCATTTAGAAGAATACAAAACAAATAATAATTGTGTTATTATTGGATATATATGTGGATCCACTTATAAGAATGCAAAATAAACAAACAAACAATATGTGACCCTGGACCACAAAACCAGTCTTAAGTCGCTGGGGTATATTTTTAGCAATAGCCAAAAAAACATTGTATGGGTCAAAATTATCGATTTTTCTTTTATGCCAAAAATCATTAGGATATTAAGTAAAGATCATGTTCAATCAAGATATTTTGTAAATTCAAATATATATATCCAAACTTAATTTTTGATTAGTAATATACATTGCTAAGAACTTCATTTGGACAACTTTAAAGGCGATTTTCTCAGTATTTAGATTTTTTTGCACCCTCAGATTCCAGATTTTCAAATAGTTGTATCTCGACCAAATATTGTCCTATCATAACAAACCATTCATCAATGGAAAGCTTATTTATTCAGATGGTGTATAAATCTCAATTTCAAAAAATTTACCCTTATGGCTGCACTGTAAAAAAAAATCTGTTAAATATACGGTAAAAAACCGGCAGCTGTGGTTGCCGGAATTTTACCGTAAAAAATACGGTAGCAACGTTTTAGGTTTTAACTTAAATTTACAGTTAAATACCGTAATTTCATTAACTGATATAATGTATACCAACCTATTGAAGTACTGAAATCTGTTTTGTACCTTTGTAATACACTGATAACCACCAAATGCAGGTGGTGATGAGAAAGTCACATGATGAACCAAAGCCCATCACAAGCAGCTTTTAAATTATAACATATATAGAAGGTGCACAGTGTCATTCACACAGACACTAAACACCATCATGGTAACACACATGAAACTGAAATAATGCAATAAACATTCATTTAACAACATTAGGTGTAACATACAACCCTAATATACAAAACTGATAAGAAAAAACTAAGAAGAAACATAGTTATTTCAACAAAAAAACATCAAATTTGAAGTGTAACGCAGGGAATTCTGGGAATGTCAATTTACGGTTATTCACTATAAGTTATTCGGTCTTTTCCACTTTCAAAAACGGTATACTACCATAAAATTAATGTCCAATACATGTAATGTCCAATACAGTTTTTCACTGTATATAGTAGGGGAATTTACCGTTAACCATTTAACAGGTTTTTACTGTAGCATTTTTACAGTCTTTTACCGTTAAATTCACGGTCATTTTTTACAGTGTGGTTTTGTGGTCCAGGGTCACATATCTGTGCTGTTGGACTGATATAAATATGTGGATCTATTTGGAAGAATATAAAACAAACAAATAATCATTATGTGCTATTGGATATAAATATGTGGATCCACTTATAATAATGCAAAATAAATACACGAATACACAAACAAACCAAACTGGACTGATATAAATATGTATGTATGTATTAGAAGAAAAAAAAAATATATATATATTACATGTCCATGTTAAATTAACCGTTAATTAAAAATATTTATTGTACACCTATAAAAGTGCAGTTTACTTTCTAATCTGTGAATCTCCTGAACTGATGTAACACCAACAAATGTTCTCCTTGTAACCATTCCAATCTTCTCAATGCAATTAAATAGTTCTGGGACATGTTCCCCATCAAAGGTGAATCTAGCTCAGTCCAAGGTCAACTTAAGTCAAAGAGCTGATTAAACACATGATCTCCCGCTTGTGTTTGTTGACAATGAACCTCATTCTGGATGAGGTTTCCTAAAGTCTTCTGTCTCATGTGAATCAATGCTCTGATGTCAAATCGCAATCAGGTTTCAGCTGTCGTGTTCTCAAATTGCGGTTCCTGGGATGGGCCATCTTAAGTACACATTTCTTATCATTCAGGTAAATTGAGTGTAATCTGCCATAATGACTGAATATATGACTTTGCGGTTGATTATTATATTAATAGTATTATTTATTATTAAATAATGAAATTAGTATTTTATAAAAAATAATGAAAAGAGAAAAATATCTTTATTTACATAGATATCCTTAAATCAAATGTTTAATTTCAGAAGAAAAAAAAAATCAAACCCAATTAGACCTGACATTAAAAAATGAGCCTTGTTCACCTTTTCCTGGCAATCTGAATTCAGCCCTGCTAGACGTTTGGGGACAGACTAACCTGCCATGCATTAGAGATAAAATCCTTTAAAGTGTGGGGTCAGTGACCCATCACTGACTGTGCACTTATGCCACTTACTGCACAGCTCTCCCACGGGATGATGTCTGGATGGCTGGGAGAAATATATAGACCATAAAGGAACAAAAACTGTCATAAAGCTTTGATTAAGGCCCAGGTTAAAAGACACAGGCAAGCGAAACGGCTGAGTTACGATGGCAGTCGAGGCTAGCATTATTGTTCCCGTGACAGAGCTCTTAGCACGGGTGGCTCATTGTAAACAGCTCTTTTCCGAGGAGCAGACAGTCATTAATCGCTGATGCAATCCCAGACTCCTCCAGTGTACCCTCGACATCAGAAATCACACTGCCGCCACCAGCACATTCGCTAAAGCGTGAAAGGTTGCGACTCTGTCTACTCTCAGCAGCTTGTGACTCTTCTTATTTTTACCCTATAATGGCTGACGTGTCAGTTTAACAGCTATGAACCCCATGACCATTGTCTTTGCTACTGTCTCTTGCAGGTAAAAATATACTCATAAAATGTCAGTATATTAAATTAATAGTTCTAAAGCAGTTTTAATAGCTCCATTATTGTGTTTTTAGGATGTTGTATACAAAGGTTTTGGGCTCATTAGTCAGTAATAATGTTTCTGATAGTCATGCTGTCCGGGGCATTGGATCAACCTTTTTTTGTTGTTTTTTCACATTTTCTCAATACACTGAGAAAAAATTGTAGTCTAAAAATAGCAACATCTAAGTAAACTGATTTTAAAAGTCAAAAATAATATTACTGCCGAATCAACCTAAATACATTAACTTATAACAAAACTACATTTTATGTCTTAAATTAGGCAGAAATAGCTCTTTAAGGTAACAATTGCAGGCCAACACTTTTTCAGTGCTTTATCCTTAAAGGAATGTAATTTTAAAACTATATGGTTAATTTGGTAACACATTAAAATAAGGTCTTATTAGTTAATGCTGGTTAATGCATTAACTAATATTAACTAACAATTAGCAAAACATTTGTTAGAATATTTATTAATCTCTGTTAATGTTAAAAAATGAAAATAATAATGTTAGCTCAGATTCATTATATAATATTAACAGATACAGCGTGTGTTTTTTTAATGTATTAGAAAATGATAAACTTAACATTAACTTAATAAATGCTTTAGAAGTATTTCTGGTTGTTAGTTAATGGGACTGTCCACTAAAAAAAAAAAAAAAAGACGCTATTTTGATTTTTTGTGACCAAAGATTCAAAACCATTGACTTCCGTTGTATTTTTTTTCTTCTGTATTATGGAAATCAGTGGCTATATGTCAACTGATACATTCTTCGAAATATCTTCTTTTGTGCTCAGCAGAAGCAAGAAACTCATACAGGTAAGGAACAACATGACGGTGAGTAAATGATGTATTTGGGTGAATTATTCCTTTAACTAATCAAGTTAAACTAATGGAACCTTATTTTAAAGTGTTACCAGTAATTCTCTATGTATCATATTTTATTGTGTTTTCCAACATTTGACTGTACACATTGTGAAATACATTTGTATTACCAGCACCTGTTTGCAGTTGGAATTAATAGAAAGTACTGAATGTCACAGACATAAACAAAGGTATTAGTTTGTTTGTCCTTCGATGCCACCTGCATCGCATTACGTCTGCCTGGCAATTATGTGCAGACAAAGGGGTCAGAGCTTTGATTCTGTAACACCAGCTTCTAAATTCAACACTTGCAGGCAGACATAATCCAACCAATAATTTATTTACCCCTGACACTTTCATTATTTAGTAAGCACAGAGGCACTGGCAAGATGTGCACAATTAACAGACCTGGATAACTGAGCTGGGAAGTTTGGTGTCTTTAGTCTGGGAGCATTAGGTCTCCTGTGAGAAAAAAATAAAAATGTCAATCAAAATCATTTAAGCATAATATACAGCATAACCGGTTTGTTGTTCATCAAATATGCAAATGAAAAATGTTCTAAATATTTGAGTGTAGCTATATATCATTTATTATATCATTTATTAATAATAATAATTCAAGTGTTAGCTTCATAATAAAATCATAATAATTTACCTGAACTGTTTATTTAGTTGCCTAATTGTCACTATAATAATTGAAACAGTTGAGAATGTATATCTTATGATCATATATCATTTTTATGAACAGCAGTTTATGACTAACTCGCTGCTGCGAACAAAAATAACAACTTGGAAGTCAGACAGATGTTGGTTGGTGTTGCTGTCCAGACGCCACACCCACTGGCCCTGACCCCGCCCCGCATGCCCAGCTCGCCCCGCCCCTACGAGGGACCGCAATGATTTAGAAGTTCAGGAATCCCACGTGACGTCACCAAAGGGTGATGTAATGCTTCTCTAAATAGATCGTATTGTAATCGTTCCTCAGTCCAGCGTGGTTCCTTCAGAAAGTGTGGTGCATCTTCTCCAGACTTCTGCGGTGAGTTGTTTGAGTTGTTTTTCATACCGATACATCCATTCCTTAGCATTCACATGCACTTGCCGAGTCGGTGCCAATGCAATAATCATTCTCTTGAGCCTGAAGATGTGACAAGTTGTTAGGGATTCACATGAACGAATTTCAAGTACTTTTACAGAGTCTGTCTGAACGCGTCTATTTAAGTCGTTCACGTTTCATGCAGAAAACACACTGATCGTGACTTATTCTTTTGGGATCTCCAGGGATTGTTTGCATGTAACAGCTTTGCGCTTTGAATACCCAACCAAATTGCGCGTTAAGGGATCGTGTCGCATTAAACAGCTAGCTCCTTCTTGATTCTGATCTCAAACTTATTTTGCTGTACGTTGCAAAACTTTACGCGGAGTTATTAGTTTGCGCGCATGACGCTGTCAAACACGATCGCTATGTTACTACAGATTTTACTTTGCTTGTGCGTGCATGTTTGTATATGCATGTTTGTGGCAAGCCAACTTAACAGTTATTCCTTTAACTAACTAAATTTGTATTACTAGTATTTATTTCTAAATGCTAGTAAATAATGTAATCGAGACAATCGAGACCTAGTAGTATTTCATAATTTTATTAGAAACTACTACACTACTTATAGCCTACTTTAGTCATTAGTAACTATTCAAACAGTAGGCTATCTGTTCTAGCTTCTCTAGCATTAGTAATGGCATAGATACAGTCATTATAGACTAGTGTTTTTATCTTATAAGTAAGTAGCTATTAAGACAAGGCATCAGCAAATATGAGCAAAAATACAGTTAAGAAATGTTACTTGTAATAATTAAAATCAGTGCTAGTGAATGTTGATATAGTAACTAGTAAATGCTGTAAATTTGGTTATGCTATCATGTGTCGAAATATTTAAACCTAACATTTACAACTAACCCTGCGTTACTTTGTGCCCCGCGCTCCCCTATGTGCTGAGGATTAATAAATAAGTACAGTAGTCAATCTGGAATAGATAGCAGGAGTAGCTATTCTTAGATAGTTATTAGTAACTTACAAATATGAACAATAAATAGTAAGTGAAAACAGTAACAGTTGGAATGGGCTTCACCAGCATAATATGGACTACATAACAGTGTGAAATGAATACTTGATATCTAAACCAGATCCAAATCGAACCTAGTAGCAAAAATGCAATTTGATTGCAGTAACAATGGAATAGTTAATCGAATAAGCAATGAATATGTACTAGTCACTAATCAAAAAAAGATACTTTTCACTATTTGATTACTTCATAGTTTAAATAAGAATGTAGTTTAAAGGAATACATGTTAAATTGGCTTGCCACAGCGTGTGTGTGTGTGTGTTGTGTCCCGTTCGCGCTGACACACAAGGGTTCTGCATTGTTCCTCTGAAGCGGTCCGGGAGAATTAGTTTGTAACGTTGAACCTGGTTTGTTTCATTAATCAACGTGCAGAAACTGAGGAACTTAGCTTGTATTGCACCTCTATGTATTCTCCCGTCTCGTTCAAGAGATCGCGACTGTCAGAGGGGTCCCAGTCCAGTCCGCTCTTATATGATAAAAGAATGCTTTGACTTAAAGTATGCACGCGTGTTGGAATCTTCGCAAATGTAGTTTAAAGGAATACATGTTAAATTGGCTTGCCACAGCGTGTGTGTGTGTGTGTTGTGTCCCGTTCGCGCTGACACACAAGGGTTCTGCATTGTTCCTCTGAAGCGGTCCGGGAGAATTAGTTTGTAACGTTGAACCTGGTTTGTTTCATTAATCAACGTGCAGAAACTGAGGAACTTAGCTTGTATTGCACCTCTATGTATTCTCCCGTCTCGTTCAAGAGATCGCGACTGTCAGAGGGGTCCCAGTCCAGTCCGCTCTTAGGCTATATGATAAAAGAATGCTTTGACTTAAAGTATGCACGCGTGTTGGAATCTTCGCACTGAATCACACGTTTTATTTTGTAATATCATAACAAGAAAGCAATGTATCGAAGCATGGCGTCACAATGCAGGCCAGTTTGATTAACCGTCGAGATATTGAGGGTTTAGTGGTTTGTGCTGACGAGGCAAACTCTTTTCTAAAAGCCTAAAGGCTTACAAGATTTTAATCCACTGACACAAAGTGTGTCTGGGTTATTTTTTTACAACACAAATAAATATTTATAGGAAATTTATAGGCTAAAAATATATAGCCTTTATTAAGCGTTCCGTTTTCAGATAAACTAGCTTCATGCAGGGAGGAAAATTAAAATACGAAGTTAATTCTATCTCATTGCTTCTAACATGGAGATTAAATGAGTAGTTCACCTAAAAAAAAATCTGCATCATTTACTAACTTTCAAACCTGTATTAGTTTCTGTGGAGATGTTAGGCAGAATGACAGAATGAAAATAAATGGTAACTGAATCTGTCAGTCCCTAGAATTCTATCTACACATCTCCTTTTGTGGTCCACGAAAGAAAGTAAGTCATATGAGTTCGGCAAAACATGAGACTGAGAAAATTATTCAGTTTATATTTATTTGAACCATTTATTATAATTATCTGTGAAATAGCATATTGTCACCTGTGAAACAAGACGTATCTAATAAAACTGAGTGGCTGGTATTGGAAAAAATGTCTATATGGCATTTATAAAGATTTTTGTGCTCTCTGGTTTAATTAATCCAGCTGACTAAGTGAATTACACTGAATGGGAAAATTTAATAAATATATTTTCTATAACTACATAAAATTTGCTTTATAATATATAGTGTAGGTATATGCAGGTTTTCCTCTATGTGTTTGACAAAATAAAAAAAAAGTTTGATATGTAGTGTTTGCAAAAATGTGTTTAATAAAACATTTTGCATGCAAATGACCATTATTGGTGTATGCTAACAAAGCAGTGAAAACCTTTTTCATTTTAAATTTGATCACAAATGGCATTAGCTGTTACTATTTTCATTTTGCCGTCACTTTTGTTCACTGAACAACTACAACATTCATATTTCAAATGTTTGTACCTCCGATATAAAAGTCAGCCTGAAGTTCTAGTCTCTGTAAGTTTATGTTTGTGAAGATGTGATGACTGACAGTGATTGAAGGTTACCTTTGTGGGGCCCCTTCGTCTGTTCATTATGAGAGGTTTATGGCATCCTTTGCATTGTCTGTATGTTTCTTATTCCTTGCCCCGGGCCCTGTGCTGATCCTACCTTGAACCTTTGCTGCCGGAGGCCTGCAGAGGACGGGGGGAGGTTGGATTTGAATTGCAGCGCAAGTTTGTGCTTGCTGTAACCTTCACCACCCTCCTCCTCCCCTCGGCCTGTGCACCATACTGTTTGAATTCAAATATGTACCAGAGGAGAAAGTTCCTCACCGGTTCCCTGTGAAACTGTACTCCGGTCCCCTAATTCTCCTCGGCTGCCACATTCAAAATTTGAAATGTAATGAAATTTCCTGTGTTAAATGAAAACACTGGTGAAATAAAAGCCAAGCAGTGTATGACCACTGGTGAGCAAACATCTCACACCTGGCCTCGTGTCACATGGGGATATTGAGCAGTTTAGGTGGCTAAAAGACTTGCTTGAGGGTGGAAATGATACGGTAATATTTTTCATGAAAATGAATGAAGTGCATAATCGTATGTTTAAATTAACAGATTTGATGACAGTCTTTGTAGTACAGATTTCACATGTTGGAGAACTTACATAGTGTGAAATACTGCTGCAGGGGCCTGATTGTGTTGCACTGTTGGTTTTGCTTTTGGAATCTGGCCAGATGTGATATCAAAAGACGGCATATCTTAGGTCTGTTTGACAATGCAGGGACACAAAAATTACAATACATTTTCAAATCTGGACTGGTACAAAGAGAAGTTTGTGAAGTTTAAGGCTAGATAGGGACACAGCAACATGTTCCTCTTTAGGGTGAAGTGTTAAAGTCAACATGAAATCAAAACTAACTGTATTTACTTTTTTAAAACACATTTTTGCTTATCGTTTTGAATGATTCATCGGTGCACCTGATTCCAAAGAAAAAAGGTTTGGTCTTGGTAATCTTTCATCAAAATGTAATGACTTACTCCACCTCTGAAACATCAGTTTGAAGAGTTTTAAATAGAAACACCACATCTGATCAATTCCTGATGGATAAAATTAAGTCCTGTCCTACATTTCCATCTTGTTGAATACTATTTCACTCAGAAATATGTCAAGTTACGGAAGTAAAATGTTCACTTTAATTTGCTTAGTTCACCCAAAAATGAACTTTCTGTCATTCTCATTGACTCACACTCATTTTATTCCAAACCCTTATTGACTTTCGTGGAACATAGACAAAATATATTTTGGGAAAATCTTGGTTACCAAGATTCTTCAAAATATCTTCTTTTGTGTTCTGTAAGATTATGTAGTAATACAGGTTTGCAACAACGTGGGATGAATAAATGATGACAGCATTTTCATTGTAGGTGAACTGTCTCTTTAATTTACCAAAAAATGAGTGCTGGAAAAACTGGACAATCTCATCCAGTGGCAGAGGAGTTAAATACTGAACAGCCAAAACCACCATTTTCAAATAGCAATTAACAATTAGAAAAATAATACAGATACCGTAAGGACTTGTGGACAGAGACACAACTTTCTGAGAGCTGATAAGCGAGTGACGGAGAGAGAGAGAGACAGAAAACAGAAAAAAACGAGTGTTAGTGACTTGTCATTTTGCAGACGTGTTCTTGATGTCAGTTCGCTTACAGAAACACCCTATCCAGACCATGTGTCCCCAAGGGCCGCGTGTCAGAAGCCGCCTGGAGGGGCTCTGTCCCAAGGCCGGACTGTAAGGAAAAAGATGTCTGGTTAACATAACAGCAAATTTGCATGTTTTGACTGCATGGGAGGAAACAGTTGGCTAGACCAATCGGACAGGAAAACAAATGCACATGCAAATCGTGTATGAAAGCGTTCACACAGCAGAGCTCATGCATATCCAGGTCTGAAGCATTTGAATTCAAACTTTCAAAGATGTTTATTTTCCACGCAGTTGGAAAGTGTTTGTTCGCTGTCTAAGCAGTGTGTCAATACGTAGCCACAGTCATTAGTCTGTGTTTTGCTGCTGTATATGAAGGGGACTTGACTCTGGCTGTCATGGACTATTACAGCTGTGTCTCATTAGGCTGTTGTAGCCCATAATACTGTTATTCTTTCGCACAAAACTTGCATAAGGGTGCTGTAAAATTCCCAAAACAGGTGTTAGAAACATTGGTAAAGTTTATGATCACCTGTGATGCACAACATACAGCTAAATTCTACAAAAGTGTTTTTGCTGTTGCGATAAAATAATCATAAGCGTTTGCTGGCATCTTATAATCTGGCCCACACAGAGCACCGCAGAAAGTTTTTTACTTGAATCTTTTGGTAAATTTGACAATGTTTTAGCTGCCAAAAATGGTTTAATGTAGTTCCAGTTTCAGTGTTAGGGAAAGTTATTTTTAAAAGTAATATTGCGTTACTCTGTAAAAATTTAACTAATTGAATTAGTTACATTTTTATGGAAAGTAATGTGTAACCTTACATTGGCGTTACATCTGGGCCGGACTTGCTTGTTTGTTTTTAATATGAAAGTTCTATTTTTGGCAAATGTAAATTCATGCTTTTAATGCATGTTTAGATTTAGTCTAGACCTACTGTAACCAAGTTTACACAGCAACACACAACGCCCGATTTCTCTAAACTTGGGGACAAGAGAGCTGTCAGTCAATAAATGAGAAAACCAAGTAACTGGAATTGCTTATTTGAAAAAGTAACTCAGATATTTTCTTGTAAATTAAAAAGTAATGTGTTACTTTACTAGTTACTTGAAAAAAATATTCTGATTACGTTACTCCCAACACTGTCCAGGTTACACATTTTACCCTATTCAAATCAAACACAGAATTCCACTGACCAAGAAAAAAAACGCCATTGAGTCAACCCTGGCCTGCTTTTTACATGCTCATAGATTTATTTTAAGAATGCAGGGGTGAGAAGAGGGACGTACAGTCAGAATCACACACCCAGGCACCCTATAGATCATCACTAGTTGAATAGAATGAGCCGCCCTTGAGACTGAAGCACAAATGGTGCCTGATATATTCCACAGCATCGCACTCTGATCCCCATGGTGACAGTAGTAGAGGGCTCAGCGTGGGCCCACATAAGAAAACCGATGGCAAACTACATCCCATCATCATCAGAGGAGGAGCGGCCCGATTACACTCCATGTGCGTGAAACTGAATGGCTGGCATACCATTCCATTGTCAGTCTGTCATCCATTGCATTTAGCAGCATCATGGCACTGAGGAAGGGATTCCAGGGCTCATGGTGAGCTGGTATGGAGAGAGAGATTTGTCATTGAAATGTAATCACCTCTTGTAAAACGGACACTAGAAATAGTTCAGCGTTTTGTCATTGTATTGAAACATCTTTACCCTTTTTTTGCCTCTACATAATTTGTCACTCTGTCAGTGTTGCCAATGTATTAGTGCATAGGGGCAACTATATTTCACCATTAACAATTTATTTTAAAACTGACCTGGGTCAGTTATTAAAGTAATATATTAAGTTATTATAGTAGCATAGTTAATATAGTATAAAGACAGGGTTGTACAAAATGAAAAAACAAAAAAATCTCAATGAAAGGATGAAGACAAGCTTAATTATATCATAAAGATACATTATATCATAATATAGTAAATACGATCAAATATTTACTATAAATATTATTAATTATTATAAAATAAAAAAATATTAAATAAATAAAAGACATTATTTTGAATATAAATCAAAGTATATAGTACGTAGGAAATTATACATTGATAAATAATGTTTTTTTTTACACACACACACACACATATATATATATATATATTAGTGCTGTCAACTGATTAATCGCGATTAATCGCATACAAAATAAAAGTTTTTGTTTGCATAATATATGTGTGCGCTCTGTGTATATTTATTATGTATACATAAATACACACACATACAGCATATATTTATGTGTATTTACATGTTTATATTTATATTCATATAATTTATATTATAAATATATTTAATATATAAACATATCCTATTTTTCTGAAATACATACATGCATGTGTGTGTATTTATATAAACATAATAAATATACACAGTACACACACATATATTATGTAAACAAAAACTTTTATTTTGGATACAATTAATCGCGATTAATCGTTTGAGAGTACTAATATACATACACACACACACGCGCACACACACACGCATATATATATATATATATATATATATATATTATAAAGTACATTGTAGGGGTTTTACTTGGTGCTCACACTACATTAAATTATTAAAGTTTATAATTTTTACTTTTATTAGATTGTATAAAGATTTCAAAACATATGAAGCTAACCTGAATACAAAGAATACATTTCTAAATGTTTAAAATATGGTTCTTATTTGTCATTGACCCTCCTAATACGAGCTGCTGAAGTCATGGCTGGCAAGGTATTAAAAGGACAGTTTAGGTGTCAAAAGAGTTGCTAATGGCCAGCAGTTCATTGATACGCTGACCTCAGTGCCGTGTGTCTGGGTTAGCCACAGACTTGCGTGCACAACACAGAGAGGATAGTTTACATCTTACCCTGTGGTCAGCAACGGCTCCATGGCGACGAAGGAGCAGGGTGACATTCTAGGGTTCAGTTTTAGCCTCTTAAGCCTCCCTCCTAGAGTTTAGACTAAACCTTTACAACTCATAATGCCCTCTCCCAGGGCATAAGACACAGAATCCTCACTGAGATTCTGTCAAAGCCTCTTCGGGAACCACAGAGTTGGTTATCCCTGGCACACGATACATTAGTGACATAATGTGAGCGGGTCTTTATGCTTCGGAGTCCTGGAGGCGCCACTGATTTGAATTTCTCTCCTTTGCTTTGTGTTCAGGTATATGAGGAGCCAGTGACAGTGATGAACTCCGAGCAGGAAAGGCCGTTCGTGTGCAGCGCCCTGGGCTGCTCTCAGGTGAGTCTGATAAGACAATAGCGAAGACGAATGGTCCAGTAACTCGAGAAAGCTTTTTCTCAATGTGAAACTGCGCCACAGACAACAACAGTGAAATGCTATCTCGTTGAGGCAAATGTCATCCACTGGGTCTTGATATAAGATTCTTGGATTGGTATGTCTTTGGATGAGGTAGAATCCTCAGATATGTTAAATAATCTCTCTCTTAATGCATATTTTCTTCTAGCTCAAGTTCAGTCATTACTGTGGTTCTCAACAGAGTTATTATATTTACCTAAAACTAAAACTAAAACCATAAAAAAGCCTGTCACTTGAAATAAAATAAACTTCAACTTAAATAAAATATTAAAAAAAAACGTAAACTTATTTTATTCCAGCTAGAGGCCAAGGAAGATATTTTCATTTTCACTTAGTTTAACTTAGTAAAATAACTAAAAATTAAGAGTCAAATAAAAATGAACAAAAGCTATACAGACATACAGAAAAAAAAGACAATACAGCAAAATTACAAAAAAATAGCTACAAATAAAGTGAAAACAGAAAATATAAAAATAAAACAAATTCAAAATATTAATAACACCTATAATAACATCTCAATGATACTAAACCACCACTAGTTTTCAACTGATTTTGATTCAGGATCCATGATGGCGACCCAATAACAACATTGCTTATGATACAAAGATTTAAAAAAAAAATGAATCAAAAGCCTACTTTGAAATGCATTAATATTACCACGGAGTGCAAAGGTCCAACAATATGTACAAATACTGATATGACAGCTACACAAACTGAAAAAAAGTACTACAAAATACATATTCTGATTTGATGTCATCGACCAAAGTGCTCTCCTGCCTTTTTAAAAATAGATTTATTTTTTATCTCCTCCGTTATATAAATTTTATATATATATGTATATGGATATATGTATATATATATATATACACATTAAAAAAAATATTTTATTTGAATATTTTTTTCCTTCTTTCCGTAATCAGAACACACCTGTGACCCATTTTCGGATCACAATCCACCTGTTTTGAACCTCTGCACAATTAGACTAGGCCTGTCACAATCTGTTTGAGCAGGCTGGTTCATGTGGACCATTTACAGATACAATATTCCTCTCAGGTGCTCTAAAACATCAATTAAGATAATGTAATTATGATAATGAGAAGGTATTTTCAATCAGAAAGGTATTATTGTAATCTGTTCAGACAGACAGTTTATGCCTAAGGCTCAGTCCTGTTGTATATGGTGGTAAGTATATCATTGCTTGATAAAGTCCCTAATTGTAAGAATCTGTTTTTCAAGAAAACAAAATGGAAAGAAAACAAGCCTCTGCTCTTTAATGTGTTTAGTGTGATTAAATCGCAACCAGTTGTTTCCATGTTCTCCAGAGATTCCCTACGGAGGATCATCTAATGATTCATCGGCACAAGCATGAGATGACCCTCAAATTCCCCTCCATCAAAAATGACAACATGCTGTCAGGTGAGACAGACCTCACACACTCACACACTCACACACACACACACACGCAGCTCATGTGTGAGTGTCCGTTTAGCGTCTGTCTTTGATTAGGTGTATTAGGCAGAACGCACAACTTGGCAAATGCGTAGGTGTAGTTTTAAATTCAGAGCCATGTGGCTAAAATAATATTTGTGCTGTGCTCTGCCTCACTCCCCTAATCCCAGTCATCAACCCGTACCATGAGTTCCATATCAATTAGACCGCCGGCCCTCTCAGGGGACGAGGGGAAGGGGAACAGTGCAGGGAAGAAAAGAAAATAAACCTCAACAACTATTATGAAAAAGTGGAGGGTTGCATATTTAGAGGTGCATATTCAGAGATAGTACACTAGGTAACCAAAGCTGTGTACTTAGGCTTGGTTGAAAAAGGCAGCCTTTTTTGGTGTATCTGACATAAATATGTTTAATAGACATGTTTAACACATGAAATCCATGCAAACAAAACAAAAGCAAAAGCAAAGCAAAAAAACAACAACAACTAAATACAAAACACAACACAAAAAACACAACACAAAAAACACAACAAAACAAAACACAACACAAAAAACACAACAAAACAAAACAAAACACAACATAAAAGTGAAATAAAAAATAATAAAAGCTATACAGACATATTTAATAAAAGTCAAAACACAGCAAAATGACAAAAAATAGCTCAAATTACAGTGAAAACAGAAAATATAAAAATAAAACATTCAAAATATAAAGGAAACCTATAATAGTATCTTAATTATACTAAAACAACTGGTTTTGCTTGAGGATCCAGATTTTATAATGGTCACCCAATATAATAAACAATATTGGTTATCATACAAAGATTAAAAAAAAAAAAAGTAATCAAAATCATACTTTTAAATTGATTAATATTACCATGGACTGCAAAGGTTCGTCAACATGTGCAAATACTGATATGACAAATACACAAAATGACCAACAAAATAAATAAATAAATATATATATATACTGCAAAATACTGATTTTGATTGTTGTCACTGATTTGTTATCACCAACCAAAGATATAGTTATTGCTTTCCTGCCTTTTTAAAGGTATATTTATTTTTCTCTCCTCTGTTCTATAAATTATCTTTATTCTTTAAATTTGCATATAGCATATATTTTTTTTCCCTTCTTTCCGTAATCAGAACACACCTGCGGCCCATTTTCAGATCACAATCCACCTGTTTTGAACCGCTGCACAATTAGACTAGGCCTGTCACAATCTGTTTGAGCAGGCTGGTTCATGTGGACCATTTACAGATACAATATTCCTCTCAGGTGCTCTAAAACATCAATTAAGATAATGTAATTATGATAATGAGAAGGTATTTTCAATCAGAAAGGTATTATTGTAATCTGTTCAGACAGACAGTTTATGCCTAAGGCTCAGTCCTGTTGTATATGGTGGTAAGTATATCATTGCTTGATAAAGTCCCTAATTGTAAGAATCTGTTTTTCAAGAAAACAAAATGGAAAGAAAACAAGCCTCTGCTCTTTAATGTGTTTAGTGTGATTAAATCGCAACCAGTTGTTTCCATGTTCTCCAGAGATTCCCTACGGAGGATCATCTAATGATTCATCGGCACAAGCATGAGATGACCCTCAAATTCCCCTCCATCAAAAATGACAACATGCTGTCAGGTGAGACAGACCTCACACACTCACACACTCACACACACACGCAGCTCATGTGTGAGTGTCCGTTTAGCGTCTGTCTTTGATTAGGTGTATTAGGCAGAACGCACAACTTGGCAAATGCGTAGGTGTAGTTTTAAATTCAGAGCCATGTGGCTAAAATAATATTTGTGCTGTGCTCTGCCTCACTCCCCTAATCCCAGTCATCAACCCGTACCATGAGTTCCATATCAATTAGACCGCCGGCCCTCTCAGGGGACGAGGGGAAGGGGAACAGTGCAGGGAAGAAAAGAAAATAAACCTCAACAACTATTATGAAAAAGTGGAGGGTTGCATATTTAGAGGTGCATATTCAGAGATAGTACACTAGGTAACCAAAGCTGTGTACTTAGGCTTGGTTGAAAAAGGCAGCCTTTTTTGGTGTATCTGACATAAATATGTTTAATGGACATGTTTAACACATGAAATCCATGCAAACAAAACAAAAGCAAAAGCAAAGCAAAAAAAACAACAACAACTAAATACAAAACAAAACACAACACAAAAAACACAACACAAAAAACACAACAAAACAAAACACAACACAAAAAACACAACAAAACAAAACAAAACACAACACAAAAAACACAACAAAACAAAACACAACACAAAAAAACACAAAACAAAATTTTAAAATTTATTTGAAACATACATACATTGACTATCTATCTATCTATCTATCTATCTATCTATCTATCTATCTATCTATCTATCTATCTATCTATCTATCTATCTATCTATCTATCTATCTATCTATCTATCTATCTATCTATCTACTTAGTCATTTTGTATAAAACCTTTTATAAATGTATATAAATAAATCATATACACTTACATATTTAGATAGATTTTTTTGTCCACTTTTTTACAGACTCGATCCACTCTCGCATGTGGTTTGAAATCCAATTAAAATCAGATTTTTGAAAATGACTTTGTAAATGACTGCATGGTCAGATCAGATTTCATGTAAATTTTTGTCATTTGAGATACCTACTCTTGCCCCAAATTTTGAACCGTATGTCATTCACTTTATATTGTATTAAAAATAAGGAAACAATAAGGAGTTTCAGATTCAAATGAGCTAATTTATGAATATGTAAAATACAGTAATCACTAATGTTTTCTAATGTACCATAATGATCAAGAGCAAAAGAAAAATCTTCAGTTTCTGTCCTCTCTTTCCACTGTGAATGAAGAAGAAAGCAGAACTTGCAAAGTGATGATACAAGTCCTATAGATTATATGTTAAAAACTGATTTTTAAGGTGTGCCACTTGCTTTATTATATGTGACCCTGGACCACAAAACCTTAAGGGAGTCTTAAGTCGCTGGGGTATATTTGTAGCAATAGCCAAAAATACATCGTATGGGTCAAAATTATTGATTTTTTATTTATGCCAAATCATTAGGATATTAAGTAAAGATCATGTTCCATAAAGCTATTTTGTAAATTTCCTACCGTAAATATATAAAAACTTAATTTTTGATTAGTAATATGCATGGCTAAGTACTTCATTTGCACAACTTTAAAGGCGATTTTCTCAATATTTAGATTTTTTAGCAACTTCAGATTCCAGATTTTCAGATGTATCTCGGCCAAATATTGGTTATATATATCATAACAAACCATACATCGATGGAAAGCTTATTTATTCAACTTTGAGATAATTTATACTTTGTATAAATCTCAATTTCAAAAAAATTTACCCTTATGAGTGGTTTTGTGGTCTAGGGTCACATATAATTAATTGTATTATGAGTTATTGATAATTATAACCTTATGAAGCCATGAATAAAAAGACCTTGGCACATGCATTTTTAAACTTTTTTGGACATTCTCATTTTTCTCTAATTTGTTATCAATAATATGCAAGAGTATTTACATCTAAATATATCTATATAATTCATCCTCTTCTATCAAGATACTGTGCACGTCATGGATCAGGGATCCTGAAATCAAACTCTTGACAGGATTCTACGAGTCCTGGATGTGTGGTTCAGTCTAGACTGTAATATTCATCGTGGGGTTGATAAAGTACAAGATAATGAGTTACTATGTGGTTCCAGTAGCGGCTAGAAATTATCATCCCACCACAAACTCAAAAGAGGTGTGTGTGATTTTTCAATGGAGTGTGTTTGAGGGAAAGAGGCTCAGCAAACGAGAGGTAGTGAGTGAAGAAACACATGTGCACCTTCGAGTAACTGAAAGAAGGGCCTGCATGTAAAAGAATGCGAAGCGAGTGAGTATCTATCTATCTATCTATCTATCTATCTATCTATCTATCTATCTATCTATCTATCTATCTATCTACTTAGTCATTTTGTATAAAACCTTTTATAAATGTATATAAATAAATCATATACACTTACATATTTAGATAGATTTTTTTGTCCACTTTTTTACAGACTCGATCCACTCTCGCATGTGGTTTGAAATCCAATTAAAATCAGATTTTTGAAAATGACTTTGTAAATGACTGCATGGTCAGATCAGATTTCATGTAAATTTTTGTCATTTGAGATACCTACTCTTGCCCCAAATTTTGAACCGTATGTCATTCACTTTATATTGTATTAAAAATAAGGAAACAATAAGGAGTTTCAGATTCAAATGAGCTAATTTATGAATATGTAAAATACAGTAATCACTAATGTTTTCTAATGTACCATAATGATCAAGAGCAAAAGAAAAATCTTCAGTTTCTGTCCTCTCTTTCCACTGTGAATGAAGAAGAAAGCAGAACTTGCAAAGTGATGATACAAGTCCTATAGATTATATGTTAAAAACTGATTTTTAAGGTGTGCCACTTGCTTTATTATATGTGACCCTGGACCACAAAACCTTAAGGGAGTCTTAAGTCGCTGGGGTATATTTGTAGCAATAGCCAAAAATACATCGTATGGGTCAAAATTATTGATTTTTTATTTATGCCAAATCATTAGGATATTAAGTAAAGATCATGTTCCATAAAGCTATTTTGTAAATTTCCTACCGTAAATATATAAAAACTTAATTTTTGATTAGTAATATGCATGGCTAAGTACTTCATTTGCACAACTTTAAAGGCGATTTTCTCAATATTTAGATTTTTTAGCAACTTCAGATTCCAGATTTTCAGATGTATCTCGGCCAAATATTGGTTATATATATCATAACAAACCATACATCGATGGAAAGCTTATTTATTCAACTTTGAGATAATTTATACTTTGTATAAATCTCAATTTCAAAAAAATTTACCCTTATGAGTGGTTTTGTGGTCTAGGGTCACATATAATTAATTGTATTATGAGTTATTGATAATTATAACCTTATGAAGCCATGAATAAAAAGACCTTGGCACATGCATTTTTAAACTTTTTTGGACATTCTCATTTTTCTCTAATTTGTTATCAATAATATGCAAGAGTATTTACATCTAAATATATCTATATAATTCATCCTCTTCTATCAAGATACTGTGCACGTCATGGATCAGGGATCCTGAAATCAAACTCTTGACAGGATTCTACGAGTCCTGGATGTGTGGTTCAGTCTAGACTGTAATATTCATCGTGGGGTTGATAAAGTACAAGATAATGAGTTACTATGTGGTTCCAGTAGCGGCTAGAAATTATCATCCCACCACAAACTCAAAAGAGGTGTGTGTGATTTTTCAATGGAGTGTGTTTGAGGGAAAGAGGCTCAGCAAACGAGAGGTAGTGAGTGAAGAAACACATGTGCACCTTCGAGTAACTGAAAGAAGGGCCTGCATGTAAAAGAATGCGAAGCGAGTGAGAAACCCAAAGCTGATCCCAGAAATCTGATCTGCCACTCTGACAAGGGTAAATAATGAAAAGGACAGAATCACAGCCTGAGTGGAGAGAGACACAGCATAAAGCTAGAAATGCATTCTAGTGCCACGGACCACATGGTCCCACCAGAAGCTTTTATTTAGATGTTTGGGTTGGGTTCAATTTGCATAGGGAATTTACCGCAAACTTGTTTTGAACTTTTAACAAACTTGTGTGCAGAGATGCAGAGTTGTCGTCAGGAAGCCAACATTCAGAAGTTTGTTCATGCAGAGTTGACAATGACTGTAATAAATACAATTTTAAATTTGGGTAAAAATAGAATGTGATAGTTTTACTTTATTATTATCATAGTTGTACCATCCTGATATTTTTTCACTTCATGCCCTCAAAAATATTAAAATTAATTTAAATTCAGAAATTAAAAATGTGCATCATATAAGTGCATTTGTGCCACTGAATTTGTAAATATGTATTTCTGAATAAATTAATAGACATGTACCAAAATGGGGCGTTTTCCTTGATGATCAAACCCATTAGGCCTTCATTGTCACTGTAAACTATCTATCTATCTATCTATCTATCTATCTATCTATCTATCTATCTATCTATCTATCTATCTATCTATCTATCTATCTATCTATCTATCTATCTATCTATCTATCTACTTAGTCATTTTGTATAAAACCTTTTATAAATGTATATAAATAAATCATATACACTTACATATTTAGATAGATTTTTTTGTCCACTTTTTTACAGACTCGATCCACTCTCGCATGTGGTTTGAAATCCAATTAAAATCAGATTTTTGAAAATGACTTTGTAAATGACTGCATGGTCAGATCAGATTTCATGTAAATTTTTGTCATTTGAGATACCTACTCTTGCCCCAAATTTTGAACCGTATGTCATTCACTTTATATTGTATTAAAAATAAGGAAACAATAAGGAGTTTCAGATTCAAATGAGCTAATTTATGAATATGTAAAATACAGTAATCACTAATGTTTTCTAATGTACCATAATGATCAAGAGCAAAAGAAAAATCTTCAGTTTCTGTCCTCTCTTTCCACTGTGAATGAAGAAGAAAGCAGAACTTGCAAAGTGATGATACAAGTCCTATAGATTATATGTTAAAAACTGATTTTTAAGGTGTGCCACTTGCTTTATTATATGTGACCCTGGACCACAAAACCTTAAGGGAGTCTTAAGTCGCTGGGGTATATTTGTAGCAATAGCCAAAAATACATCGTATGGGTCAAAATTATTGATTTTTTATTTATGCCAAATCATTAGGATATTAAGTAAAGATCATGTTCCATAAAGCTATTTTGTAAATTTCCTACCGTAAATATATAAAAACTTAATTTTTGATTAGTAATATGCATGGCTAAGTACTTCATTTGCACAACTTTAAAGGCGATTTTCTCAATATTTAGATTTTTTAGCAACTTCAGATTCCAGATTTTCAGATGTATCTCGGCCAAATATTGGTTATATATATCATAACAAACCATACATCGATGGAAAGCTTATTTATTCAACTTTGAGATAATTTATACTTTGTATAAATCTCAATTTCAAAAAAATTTACCCTTATGAGTGGTTTTGTGGTCTAGGGTCACATATAATTAATTGTATTATGAGTTATTGATAATTATAACCTTATGAAGCCATGAATAAAAAGACCTTGGCACATGCATTTTTAAACTTTTTTGGACATTCTCATTTTTCTCTAATTTGTTATCAATAATATGCAAGAGTATTTACATCTAAATATATCTATATAATTCATCCTCTTCTATCAAGATACTGTGCACGTCATGGATCAGGGATCCTGAAATCAAACTCTTGACAGGATTCTACGAGTCCTGGATGTGTGGTTCAGTCTAGACTGTAATATTCATCGTGGGGTTGATAAAGTACAAGATAATGAGTTACTATGTGGTTCCAGTAGCGGCTAGAAATTATCATCCCACCACAAACTCAAAAGAGGTGTGTGTGATTTTTCAATGGAGTGTGTTTGAGGGAAAGAGGCTCAGCAAACGAGAGGTAGTGAGTGAAGAAACACATGTGCACCTTCGAGTAACTGAAAGAAGGGCCTGCATGTAAAAGAATGCGAAGCGAGTGAGAAACCCAAAGCTGATCCCAGAAATCTGATCTGCCACTCTGACAAGGGTAAATAATGAAAAAGACAGAATCACAGCCTGAGTGGAGAGAGACACAGCATAAAGCTAGAAATGCATTCTAGTGCCACGGACCACATGGTCCCACCAGAAGCTTTTATTTAGATGTTTGGGTTGGGTTCAATTTGCATAGGGAATTTACCGCAAACTTGTTTTGAACTTTTAACAAACTTGTGTGCAGAGATGCAGAGTTGTCGTCAGGAAGCCAACATTCAGAAGTTTGTTCATGCAGAGTTGACAATGACTGTAATAAATACAATTTTAAATTTGGGTAAAAATAGAATGTGATAGTTTTACTTTATTATTATCATAGTTGTACCATCCTGATATTTTTTCACTTCATGCCCTCAAAAATATTAAAATTAATTTAAATTCAGAAATTAAAAATGTGCATCATATAAGTGCATTTGTGCCACTGAATTTGTAAATATGTATTTCTGAATAAATTAATAGACATGTACCAAAATGGGGCGTTTTCCTTGATGATCAAACCCATTAGGCCTTCATTGTCACTGTAAACAGTTAAACTAACACACCCTGCTAAATTTTGACCAATTTCTTTCCCTCAATGTTTCTAGACCAGACACCCACCCCAACGCGCTTCTTGAAGAACTGTGAGGAAGTGGGTCTCTTCAGCGAGCTGGATTGCTCCATCGAACAGGAGTTTTGCCAGGCTCAGGAGGAGGAGGACAGCAAACAGGTGAGGTTATAGTGTGGGTCTCGCAGCTGTGATCCCCAATGCTGTCACTATTACCACATCCACCATAACAACGAGTCACTGAAGACTTTCAGCTTTGGACAGATCACACACATACACGACAGGCAGATGGAGGTTCAGCTGCTGAAGCAGGTAAAGATACACCCAGAGATCACATGTGGCAGCTGAGCTTCAAACTGATTGACAGTTGTGTTCATAAAGAGAGTTGTTTGTCTGGATATCAAATATCCACACACTTGAAATGTTGAACTACTTATACATGTGCACACATATGATGAGCCTTTGCCAAACCATTTACTGGGCAACAGGAGCAAATGTGGTCTTGTGTGTACAGCAAGCCAATCATGGCAAGTTATATGTGTGTATCTAAGAAGTTTTTTTTTCTTTTTAAAAGTCATATTTCAAAGTGATAAATAGGATGATCATTGTAAAGCCATGGTGATAACCAAACTCTTGCGGGTGTTTTCATCATGCATCGTCAAGGTCTGACAATGACGCATTC
This sequence comes from Sinocyclocheilus grahami, assembly GCF_001515645.1. Classification (NCBI taxonomy): domain Eukaryota; kingdom Metazoa; phylum Chordata; class Actinopteri; order Cypriniformes; family Cyprinidae; genus Sinocyclocheilus; species Sinocyclocheilus grahami. The sequence goes on along the minus strand of NW_015505401.1, from coordinate 2,023,024 downwards.
AGACACCTTCGACCCTAATGACTATTTTACCACTGGCACAACAACTGTGTCACAAGATGGCTGGGCTAAGTGACCACCACCCTACTGTCTGCCTGACAGCCACGCTGTAGATAAACTGATGGTGTCTGTTAATCTGGAGAGTTTATACTTGAGGTTTAGGGTTAGTACACCATGCCAAGTCAGCAAGCAGCAGGTTGTAGCAGGACTTTGCTGAGCTCAGGCGCAGACAGGTGAGAGGAAGATATCGCCCAAAGCCTTTTTAGAGAATTCTGCTGCGCTTGTCTTAAGTATACGGAAAACAAATGTGGAAGCCGAATCTCTTGTGTTTAAAGGATGTGTTTTTTAGGGCAGGTGGATGCTGTGTGTTTAAAAGGCTAAATAGCGTGTTATAATTTAATGCAAAATCTACTTCACAGTTCAGTTTAACCATGATGCGAAAATAGTGCCAGTCATTGTCTTTCCTTTTAGCGCAAACCTTTCTTTGTAAATTTAGCTCTTTATAGATTGCGTCGTATTAACAAAACTCGTATTTAAGGTCATCAGACAAGCAGTAAGCAGCAATTACTGAAAAGCCAGAAAGAGGTGAACGAAATTTCTGAAAGAGATGTTTGTTTACATTTTTGATTGATCATGGTTGCAGTTATTTGTGTAATGATGATCAAAAGCATTATAATTCATATCAGTAAAGTACATCAGATTGCAGTAGTCTGCTGTGTTCAGCACGGATTTTGTGGGTGCATCTAACCTGAATACCTGATTGTGCGGAATTCCTTTAGTGCACACTAGTACTACATAGACATTGCAAATAAACGACACTGTCAGAATCACTATTTATTCTTGGCAAATCTCTCCTCTTCAACAAAGTACTTGGTTTAAGTTGATGCAAATGAAGAAAACTACTGAAAGAATTCAGTAGATTTCTGTGCACTTGTTTATCTTCTAAACCATAACAGGCGCAACTTTAAATTGTGCCTTCAAGGTGTGGTCCTCAATGAGCAACAGAGTGTATTTTTAACCAACAAACCTCATTTTTCACACATCAAAAAAAGTATGGTGTGTGTCAAAGTGGCCTAAACCACAGAGGCTGCTATATATAACCAGGGCCATCCTTAGCTGACGCGGGGCCCGGTGCGAGGTAGGGAGCGGGACCACCTCGGTCTGTTCGCGATTGCGTTCCGGGGGGAGGTGAGTTGGTCCCCCTCGGTCCGTTTCGCTGCGGAGCCCGGTGCGACCGCACCAGTTGCACCCCCCTAAGGACGGCCCTGTATATAATGTTCAGTGAGTGCTTCATGCAATCTTTTCTAGTTTTAGCTCTACTTTCTTAAGGTGCAATCACATTTAACGCAGTTTAATGTATTTCCACATGCTAAATCCAGTCATTTCAATAGGACTCCACTCCTACTCCAGGTATGAAAAGCTGTGAAAAACCCCTGTGTTCTTATCTGTTTCTAAACAGAATATCACTCTTCATGGGCAGGGGGGCCCTAACCAGCACCAGCAGACCCACTCAAGAATGGCCAACCACGACGGCAGCATAGTGATCCAGCAGGCACTGCCTTCTCCTCAGTCCAGTTCTGTCATCACTCAAGCCCCTTCCACCAACAGACAGATTGGGTAAGTCGCCCCACTCATCATCACATGAACGTTGTCACTAGTACAACGTTCAATAGACGATGGCTAGTGTTATATTAGTCCAAGGTCCATGCCACTGTTTGCATTTCTCCTATCAAAATACAGCAGTTGACTTGCACAAGGTGGAGAAGTAGTGATTATGTTCTTCAAAAGACTGTGTTTGAGTCTAAGTTAGACTTTGTTTGTATGTCATGTGGACAGCAGTGAACAACAGCTGGATTCTTGGATTTGGAGTGTCTCTTCCTTAAAGGAACAGTTCGCCCAAAAATTAAAATTTGCAAGTTGTACATGATTTTGTTTCTTGACCAGAACAGATTTGGATTATGGAAATTATTGGAAACTTGTGGATTATTTTGATGTTTTTATCAGCTGTTTAGACTCTCATTCTGACGGCACCCATTCACTGCAGAAGATTCATTTGTGATTAAGTGATGTACTGTAATGCTTAATTTATCCAAATCTGTTCAGATAAAAAAACAAATGCACCTACATCTTGGAAGGTCAATTTTCAGCTGTTCGTTTCATAGCTCTTGCTCGCTGTGAAAGATTTGAAATGCTATGAAAGTTGTGTATGTGAAGGGATATGAAATAGTAATTGATCCCACATTCTAGGTTATCCAAAAAATAAAAATTCTGTCATCATTTACTCACCCTAACATTCAAAAGGGTGTTTTCATCATGCATCGTCAAGGTCTGACAATGACGCATTCAGACACCTTCGACCCTAATGACTATTTTACCACTGGCACAACAACTGTGTCACAAGATGGCTGGGCTAAGTGACCACCACCCTACTGTCTGCCTGACAGCCACGCTGTAGATAAACTGATGGTGTCTGTTAATCTGGAGAGTTTATACTTGAGGTTTAGGGTTAGTACACCATGCCAAGTCAGCAAGCAGCAGGTTGTAGCAGGACTTTGCTGAGCTCAGGCGCAGACAGGTGAGAGGAAGATATCGCCCAAAGCCTTTTTAGAGAATTCTGCTGCGCTTGTCTTAAGTATACGGAAAACAAATGTGGAAGCCGAATCTCTTGTGTTTAAAGGATGTGTTTTTTAGGGCAGGTGGATGCTGTGTGTTTAAAAGGCTAAATAGCGTGTTATAATTTAATGCAAAATCTACTTCACAGTTCAGTTTAACCATGATGCGAAAATAGTGCCAGTCATTGTCTTTCCTTTTAGCGCAAACCTTTCTTTGTAAATTTAGCTCTTTATAGATTGCGTCGTATTAACAAAACTCGTATTTAAGGTCATCAGACAAGCAGTAAGCAGCAATTACTGAAAAGCCAGAAAGAGGTGAACGAAATTTCTGAAAGAGATGTTTGTTTACATTTTTGATTGATCATGGTTGCAGTTATTTGTGTAATGATGATCAAAAGCATTATAATTCATATCAGTAAAGTACATCAGATTGCAGTAGTCTGCTGTGTTCAGCACGGATTTTGTGGGTGCATCTAACCTGAATACCTGATTGTGCGGAATTCCTTTAGTGCACACTAGTACTACATAGACATTGCAAATAAACGACACTGTCAGAATCACTATTTATTCTTGGCAAATCTCTCCTCTTCAACAAAGTACTTGGTTTAAGTTGATGCAAATGAAGAAAACTACTGAAAGAATTCAGTAGATTTCTGTGCACTTGTTTATCTTCTAAACCATAACAGGCGCAACTTTAAATTGTGCCTTCAAGGTGTGGTCCTCAATGAGCAACAGAGTGTATTTTTAACCAACAAACCTCATTTTTCACACATCAAAAAAAGTATGGTGTGTGTCAAAGTGGCCTAAACCACAGAGGCTGCTATATATAACCAGGGCCATCCTTAGCTGACGCGGGGCCCGGTGCGAGGTAGGGAGCGGGACCACCTCGGTCTGTTCGCGATTGCGTTCCGGGGGGAGGTGAGTTGGTCCCCCTCGGTCCGTTTCGCTGCGGAGCCCGGTGCGACCGCACCAGTTGCACCCCCCTAAGGACGGCCCTGTATATAATGTTCAGTGAGTGCTTCATGCAATCTTTTCTAGTTTTAGCTCTACTTTCTTAAGGTGCAATCACATTTAACGCAGTTTAATGTATTTCCACATGCTAAATCCAGTCATTTCAATAGGACTCCACTCCTACTCCAGGTATGAAAAGCTGTGAAAAACCCCTGTGTTCTTATCTGTTTCTAAACAGAATATCACTCTTCATGGGCAGGGGGGCCCTAACCAGCACCAGCAGACCCACTCAAGAATGGCCAACCACGACGGCAGCATAGTGATCCAGCAGGCACTGCCTTCTCCTCAGTCCAGTTCTGTCATCACTCAAGCCCCTTCCACCAACAGACAGATTGGGTAAGTCGCCCCACTCATCATCACATGAACGTTGTCACTAGTACAACGTTCAATAGACGATGGCTAGTGTTATATTAGTCCAAGGTCCATGCCACTGTTTGCATTTCTCCTATCAAAATACAGCAGTTGACTTGCACAAGGTGGAGAAGTAGTGATTATGTTCTTCAAAAGACTGTGTTTGAGTCTAAGTTAGACTTTGTTTGTATGTCATGTGGACAGCAGTGAACAACAGCTGGATTCTTGGATTTGGAGTGTCTCTTCCTTAAAGGAACAGTTCGCCCAAAAATTAAAATTTGCAAGTTGTACATGATTTTGTTTCTTGACCAGAACAGATTTGGATTATGGAAATTATTGGAAACTTGTGGATTATTTTGATGTTTTTATCAGCTGTTTAGACTCTCATTCTGACGGCACCCATTCACTGCAGAAGATTCATTTGTGATTAAGTGATGTACTGTAATGCTTAATTTATCCAAATCTGTTCAGATAAAAAAACAAATGCACCTACATCTTGGAAGGTCAATTTTCAGCTGTTCGTTTCATAGCTCTTGCTCGCTGTGAAAGATTTGAAATGCTATGAAAGTTGTGTATGTGAAGGGATATGAAATAGTAATTGATCCCACATTCTAGGTTATCCAAAAAATAAAAATTCTGTCATCATTTACTCACCCTAACATTCAAAACCTGTATGATTTTCAAAACAAAATTAGACCCTGAATCTAGATGGGGGTCAAACTAAAGATACAGTGGGGCAAAAAAGTATTAGTTGAGGTATACCTATGATGAAAATTACAGGCCTCTCTCATCTTTTTAAGTGGGAGAACTTGCACAATTGGTGGCTGACTAAATACTTTTTTTCCCCACTGTATGCGTTTGATGCAGTTTTGCATTTCACACATTCAGAGTTTCATATTCACACACCAACACTCTCACACACTTTTACCCAATTAAAAAAAGCACATTGCTGACAACAGAAGACAATTGCTTCTTAAAAGCGTTCATTGGAAACAAAACATCATTATTTAATGCTAAAACAATTACAGTAATCAGCCAAATGTCCTTGAAAGAGCACATTCTCACATTCCTGGGAAGATTGTAACACTCTTTGGATGTTCCGTGCTTTTCTCGTGTGTGTGTATGTGAATCTTTCCAGTTGTCCCTGTAGTGACTCTTAAAGTTCTCTGTGTCGTGTAGCCAGCTTGGGTGTGTCCCACAGTCATGACATCAGTGGTGCAGCTCTGGTGGGGATATCAGCTTTTTGGGATGACGCCCCTCTTGCGCAAACACATCCCACTGCTGACCCGTCTTTCTTTTTTCTCTAACAGTCTTTCTCTCTCTGTCTCTATGTTGCGTCAGAATGCGCCCTGTCTGCAGTATAATCACCACCTGAAACACATGATGGGCCGCAGGGAGAGGACGGTATCATTTTCAGCCGTGGTGGAGGTTTAGGATGAAGATTAGAGGGTCAGGTCTGCAGCTGACTCCAAAATCACCGATTTATTGTGTATAACAATAGATTTTCACAAACAAGATGTTTCATAATGAAACTGTCACTTAGCAAATTGATATACGGCTATCAGTCGCTAGTGTTTGGAGAAGCTTATATCTGAAAGCAGTCGACAATTAATAACACACTCTTTACTTCATGTTTGTGTATGTGTTTGATGATTTTTCTGAAGAAATACTGCACATCTCTATGCCAATGGTAAAACAGGACAGGGCGTAGATGCCCAGATTGGACAACTTGTGAATATTGGATGGAAGGCCTGTCAATCAAGTTGATTGATGGTCTGACAGTGCATTTGTTCTGGGAAAGGGATGGAATTACAGTCGAAGAAAGAGAGAGAGGATAAGAGACAGAGAGAGAGACTAATTAGTTCTCTTTTCTTTGCTGCATTAACTTTTTTTGACCTTAGTAGACAAATCTGTCAAGAAGTTATGAAAAATGCACTGATTTTTGATGCACTGATTATGAAGTTTTTTGGGGGGTTTTGCATACCATCTGCACAATACGTATGAAAGCTTTGTTAGAAGGGTTTCTGCAGGTTCAGGGGCAGTAATGCTGAACGCTGCTATGAATGCTCTGCTGTGTTTTAGATTGCAGCAGTAGAAATGGGAGGTGAATATAAATTCATGCAGAGCATATGCAATGCCCATGCTGTTTTTGTGTTGGAACGTTAGTGTGCATGTGCTAAAGCTGTAAAGAAACAGTTTATAGCACTCATTATGGATGTACACTCATGCAGCTCAGATATCATAAAGTCCTCAGCCTTTTATGGAAATTGTATATTTTTTTGAGAGAAGCTGTGTTAGTCTTACAGTAATTGGTCGATATCATGAAATCTGTCAAGAACTTGTAGGGGTCACATTTCAAACCCAAATCAAACAAAAGAAATACAAAATTACATTTGTACGAAAATTGTATTATATATCCAAACTATTTTTTTAAATGGCAATTTTATGTTTTTTCATAGCAATTAAGCAAATACATATTACTCCAGGTCTCATTATTCTATTGCAAAAATGGTAAATGTTTATTTAAATTAAATCATCTATCATTTTAGTATTTGTGTTATTTTAGTGGCATTGATATATATTATATTTTCTGTTAATATATTTTGAATTAGATTTTATTTTTATATTTTTGGTTAGTAATTTAGTGTTAGTAATTTGTTGTTTTTGCATTTGTATTAGTTTTTAAAAAAAAAAAATATTTAAATGCTTATATTTTTTAATTCATTGTATTCATTAGTTTTAGTTAGTTTATTTATTTTAGTTACTTAAAGTTACTTAAAGTTAAACTCAGCAAAAATTTGATTTTTTCAGTGAATGTTTCTTTTATTTCAAGTAACAAATTTTGTTTTTTATGGTTGTAGTTAACGAGTGGTTGTGTTGTATGACCTGGATATGAAGATTTATTTAATTTTAATTTTTGTCTTTTTGCTATACCTAAATCTTCATTGATGTCCATTGAAAACTGCAACTCTCTATGACTCCACAAGTGTGAGAGTGTTGTTTTGTTATGGGGACTGTGGAGGCCAGGGGTCAGCCTATGGAAGCGTGTAGCAGTGTGTTTGGAAATGTCCACCTCAGCGGGAAAAAAGGCTTTCAATCCCCTTAACACAGAAACTCCACTTCCCGCAGGAAGCCATCGAGGCCAGTTAGTGCCTCTGTCCACAAACTGTCTAATCTTCTCTTCCTGCTGCTCTGAACTGGAGAATCATGCCATGATTGAACTAAAAAGTTTTGCAGTATTGACGTACATAATTTAGAAATACTTTGCTGTTGTGAAATGTTCATGTCTAAATATTACACTATCCCTAGAAAAGAGGGGTGAATCATAAATTTGGCATAAAAATAAAATAAAACGTGGTGTATCGGATGGCAGGCTTACATCAGAGTAGCCGGAATGTTACTATTTCAATGGCAAACTGACATCAGCTATATATATATATATATATGAATGACTCTGTTCCGTCAATGAGAGAACATCTGAGAAGACTCACTATTTAGGGGCTATTGAACCTTGTACAATGTTCATTCGGCTACAACACAATCCACTCTAATTCTATAGCCTATGTGTTTCATTGTTGGCAGATTTGTCAGTAGTGCGTACTAAGCTCGTCTGCTTTCACAATAAGAATATATTGTTCCTGTTTTTGAGAGAAATCTGCTTAAATTATCAGAAATAGAATGAGTAATATTGACACACGCACTTCGGCAACAGAACTTACAGCACTTACTCACATCTTCCAGACACAACAGGTTCCCACATGAAATTATATAAAATGAAAAATAAAATAATGAGATCAAATAAATAGAAAATAACAGTAAATTATAAAATTTACAACTACAAAACCAGATTTTTTTTTCTGCACCCCTCTCTCTATAAAATGTAATTACCTGTACAGTGATTGTGAATGACTGCTGTAAGCTTAATCCAGGGTCCATCTGCTTTCTGTGCTTTTGTGGATGTGAAGATTGACAGAGTTATACAGCGTCCATTGAATTAGGATAACAAGTCATTTTCATTGCTCCGCCATGTTTACTGAAGAGATTTGGAGGCTTGGAATCAATTAAGATTGGCTTTCCTCAAGTCTGCCTGCTTAACATGGCTCAGGCGGGGGGCCCACAGCTGTGAAACACAAGGACCCTCAACCCCCAACTTTTCCTGTGATTCTCCAAGCGTTCCTCTGGGTTTTTCCCTTTTATTCACACCAGCCCTGAAAAAGGCCGGCATATGTTATATTTTGGATGCTGGTCTCTAGCACGGGATGCTAATATACTGTAGGTATTGTTTAAAATTTACATTTATAACCACCCTTATGTCTGCCAAACTTGCTTGACTTACTTTCTTCTGTGAACATAAAGATATTTTGAAGAATGTTCCAGTTGTATTTTTGGACCCCATTGACTCTCATTGTATCTTGCATGGCTGCAGTATGATGGTTCACAAGGTAGACAGACAAGCAGCAAAAACCTGCACTAACCACCATAAACCTGGTCTTTTCCGAAGGGAATACAGTCCCTCAGAGGTAGAGGCAGTTTGACAAAAAACTGTTTAAAGACCCTTCTGGACTAACAGAAAAAAGGAAAAGACAGACCACAGGGAATCTGAATGTCATGGCTATTCAAAGGGTCCAAATGATTTGAATGCTCGCTGCATGTGAATTACTAACATATGTTCCTGAGTCATGTCAGTGTTAAATATGTTAGACATAGTCAGTCGGCTTGAGATAAAACATTGTGAGGGAGCTCAACCTCTTTGACCAGGGGTTGGAGAACATACTGGTAACAGCGCATACTAAATGTAACTAGTGTCTGAATTGTAGCCGTACTGAAGGAGAGATGGATATGGGAGGACAAGTTCAGCAACAATAGCTCTTTTCTTCTGGAGCTGTGGTGATTGACACACATTTGTAGTTGAAACGCTCTTGCGACAGACAATAATAGATACAAAAATGGATGGCAAGGCAAACTGTCGTTGGTGCCATATAAACTGATCATCAGGAAAAGCTCAATGTTAGTTCCTGTGAAACATTTCCTGTGTAACATCCAGTGAAACCAGAGCAGTTAATATTAAAATATATCATCAACACTCAGTATTAACTACTGCAAAACAAGCATGCTAACAGTTAGCATTTTAGCTTCCTAAATCAAAATAACTATTTTGTATAACATTTGCATTCCATATAAAAAAAAACGCTCAGCAAAACTGCAAGCATGCTAACAGGTAGCATACTAATTAAGACTTTTAACTTCATAAAACAAAAATAGCTCCTTTGAATAGCACACTTCCTTTTCTAAAGAATCTGAAAAAAATCCCCATTCTGACATAAGGAAGAGCCAATGAATTGTTTTTTCCTACATCAGAGTTTCCTCACTTCAACATGTTATTTCCTCTCATGCAAGATCAAGATAAAGCAATTTATTTTCTTTGTGGAGCCAAAACATATATATTAAAACTAAAATATATTAAATATGAAGGGCCAGATATGCTAACAGCTTGTGCCAGCACAAACCGTCTTTTGGCGTTAAAGTAGTACTCTCAGGATTTACTAAAGACTAAAGAGCAGTGAAGAATTAGCGCTGAAAAGCCGTGGACACAGTTATTTTTGTACCTGACCTTATTGAATATGCATTTGTATGAGCTTCCCTTTGAGACGTAAAATTAATGGGAGGAAAGAATTAAAATGAATCATGCAACGTAATGATTAACGCTCGTCAAATTACTGGTATTTTCAGCATTATTTAACGCCCAAAAAAAGCATGTCTTAAAGCAGTGACTCTTAAAGTTCTCTGTGTCGTGTAGCCAGCTTGGGTGTGTCCCACAGTCATGACATCAGTGGTGCAGCTCTGGTGGGGATATCAGCTTTTTGGGATGACGCCCCTCTTGCGCAAACACATCCCACTGCTGACCCGTCTTTCTTTTTTCTCTAACAGTCTTTCTCTCTCTGTCTCTATGTTGCGTCAGAATGCGCCCTGTCTGCAGTATAATCACCACCTGAAACACATGATGGGCCGCAGGGAGAGGACGGTATCATTTTCAGCCGTGGTGGAGGTTTAGGATGAAGATTAGAGGGTCAGGTCTGCAGCTGACTCCAAAATCACCGATTTATTGTGTATAACAATAGATTTTCACAAACAAGATGTTTCATAATGAAACTGTCACTTAGCAAATTGATATACGGCTATCAGTCGCTAGTGTTTGGAGAAGCTTATATCTGAAAGCAGTCGACAATTAATAACACACTCTTTACTTCATGTTTGTGTATGTGTTTGATGATTTTTCTGAAGAAATACTGCACATCTCTATGCCAATGGTAAAACAGGACAGGGCGTAGATGCCCAGATTGGACAACTTGTGAATATTGGATGGAAGGCCTGTCAATCAAGTTGATTGATGGTCTGACAGTGCATTTGTTCTGGGAAAGGGATGGAATTACAGTCGAAGAAAGAGAGAGAGGATAAGAGACAGAGAGAGAGACTAATTAGTTCTCTTTTCTTTGCTGCATTAACTTTTTTGACCTTAGTAGACAAATCTGTCAAGAAGTTATGAAAAATGCACTGATTTTTGATGCACTGATTATGAAGTTTTTTGGGGGGTTTTGCATACCATCTGCACAATACGTATGAAAGCTTTGTTAGAAGGGTTTCTGCAGGTTCAGGGGCAGTAATGCTGAACGCTGCTATGAATGCTCTGCTGTGTTTTAGATTGCAGCAGTAGAAATGGGAGGTGAATATAAATTCATGCAGAGCATATGCAATGCCCATGCTGTTTTTGTGTTGGAACGTTAGTGTGCATGTGCTAAAGCTGTAAAGAAACAGTTTATAGCACTCATTATGGATGTACACTCATGCAGCTCAGATATCATAAAGTCCTCAGCCTTTTATGGAAATTGTATATTTTTTTGAGAGAAGCTGTGTTAGTCTTACAGTAATTGGTCGATATCATGAAATCTGTCAAGAACTTGTAGGGGTCACATTTCAAACCCAAATCAAACAAAAGAAATACAAAATTACATTTGTACGAAAATTGTATTATATATCCAAACTATTTTTTTAAATGGCAATTTTATGTTTTTTCATAGCAATTAAGCAAATACATATTACTCCAGGTCTCATTATTCTATTGCAAAAATGGTAAATGTTTATTTAAATTAAATCATCTATCATTTTAGTATTTGTGTTATTTTAGTGGCATTGATATATATTATATTTTCTGTTAATATATTTTGAATTAGATTTTATTTTTATATTTTTGGTTAGTAATTTAGTGTTAGTAATTTGTTGTTTTTGCATTTGTATTAGTTTAAAAAAAAAAAAATATTTAAATGCTTATATTTTTTAATTCATTGTATTCATTAGTTTTAGTTAGTTTATTTATTTTAGTTACTTAAAGTTACTTAAAGTTAAACTCAGCAAAAATTTGATTTTTTCAGTGAATGTTTCTTTTATTTCAAGTAACAAATTTTGTTTTTTATGGTTGTAGTTAACGAGTGGTTGTGTTGTATGACCTGGATATGAAGATTTATTTAATTTTAATTTTTGTCTTTTTGCTATACCTAAATCTTCATTGATGTCCATTGAAAACTGCAACTCTCTATGACTCCACAAGTGTGAGAGTGTTGTTTTGTTATGGGGACTGTGGAGGCCAGGGGTCAGCCTATGGAAGCGTGTAGCAGTGTGTTTGGAAATGTCCACCTCAGCGGGAAAAAAGGCTTTCAATCCCCTTAACACAGAAACTCCACTTCCCGCAGGAAGCCATCGAGGCCAGTTAGTGCCTCTGTCCACAAACTGTCTAATCTTCTCTTCCTGCTGCTCTGAACTGGAGAATCATGCCATGATTGAACTAAAAAGTTTTGCAGTATTGACGTACATAATTTAGAAATACTTTGCTGTTGTGAAATGTTCATGTCTAAATATTACACTATCCCTAGAAAAGAGGGGTGAATCATAAATTTGGCATAAAAACGTGGTGTATCGGATGGCAGGCTTACATCAGAGTAGCCGGAATGTTACTATTTCAATGGCAAACTGACATCAGCTATATATATATATATATATGAATGACTCTGTTCCGTCAATGAGAGAACATCTGAGAAGACTCACTATTTAGGGGCTATTGAACCTTGTACAATGTTCATTCGGCTACAACACAATCCACTCTAATTCTATAGCCTATGTGTTTCATTGTTGGCAGATTTGTCAGTAGTGCGTACTAAGCTCGTCTGCTTAGACAATAAGAATATATTGTTCCTGTTTTTGAGAGAAATCTGCTTAAATTATCAGAAATAGAATGAGTAATATTGACACACGCACTTCGGCAACAGAACTTACAGCACTTACTCACATCTTCCAGACACAACAGGTTCCCACATGAAATTATATAAAATGAAAAATAAAATAATGAGATCAAATAAATAGAAAATAACAGTAAATTATAAAATTTACAACTACAAAACCAGATTTTTTTTTCTGCACCCCTCTCTCTATAAAATGTAATTACCTGTACAGTGATTGTGAATGACTGCTGTAAGCTTAATCCAGGGTCCATCTGCTTTCTGTGCTTTTGTGGATGTGAAGATTGACAGAGTTATACAGCGTCCATTGAATTAGGATAACAAGTCATTTTCATTGCTCCGCCATGTTTACTGAAGAGATTTGGAGGCTTGGAATCAATTAAGATTGGCTTTCCTCAAGTCTGCCTGCTTAACATGGCTCAGGCGGGGGGCCCACAGCTGTGAAACACAAGGACCCTCAACCCCCAACTTTTCCTGTGATTCTCCAAGCGTTCCTCTGGGTTTTTCCCTTTTATTCACACCAGCCCTGAAAAAGGCCGGCATATGTTATATTTTGGATGCTAATATACTGTAGGTATTGTTTAAAATTTACATTTATAACCACCCTTATGTCTGCCAAACTTGCTTGACTTACTTTCTTCTGTGAACATAAAGATATTTTGAAGAATGTTCCAGTTGTATTTTTGGACCCCATTGACTCTCATTGTATCTTGCATGGCTGCAGTATGATGGTTCACAAGGTAGACAGGCAAGCAGCAAAAACCTGCACTAACCACCATAAACCTGGTCTTTTCCGAAGGGAATACAGTCCCTCAGAGGTAGAGGCAGTTTGACAAAAAACAGTTTAAAGACCCTTCTGGACTAACAGAAAAAAGGAAAAGACAGACCACAGGGAATCTGAATGTCATGGCTATTCAAAGGGTCCAAATGATTTGAATGCTCGCTGCATGTGAATTACTAACATATGTTCCTGAGTCATGTCAGTGTTAAATATGTTAGACATAGTCAGTCGGCTTGAGATAAAACATTGTGAGGGAGCTCAACCTCTTTGACCAGGGGTTGGAGAACATACTGGTAACAGCGCATACTAAATGTAACTAGTGTCTGAATTGTAGCCGTACTGAAGGAGAGACGGATATGGGAGGACAAGTTCAGCAACAATAGCTCTTTTCTTCTGGAGCTGTGGTGATTGACACACATTTGTAGTTGAAACGCTCTTGCGACAGACAATAATAGATACAAAAATGGATGGCAAGGCAAACTGTCGTTGGTGCCATATAAACTGATCATCAGGAAAAGCTCAATGTTAGTTCCTGTGAAACATTTCCTGTGTAACATCCAGTGAAACCAGAGCAGTTAATATTAAAATATATCATCAACACTCAGTATTAACTACTGCAAAACAAGCATGCTAACAGTTAGCATTTTAGCTTCCTAAATCAAAATAACTATTTTGTATAACATTTGCATTCCATATAAAAAAAAAAACGCTCAGCAAAACTACAAGCATGCTAACAGGTAGCATACTAATTAAGACTTTTAACTTCATAAAACAAAAATAGCTCCTTTGAATAGCACACTTCCTTTTCTAAAGAATCTGAAAAAAATCCCCATTCTGACATAAGGAAGAGCCAATGAATTGTTTTTTCCTACATCAGAGTTTCCTCACTTCAACATGTTATTTCCTCTCATGCAAGATCAAGATAAAGCAATTTATTTTCTGTGTGGAGCCAAAACATATATATTAAAACTAAAATATATTAAATATGAAGGGCCAGATATGCTAACAGCTTGTGCCAGCACAAACCGTCTTTTGGCGTTAAAGTAGTACTCTCAGGATTTACTAAAGACTAAAGAGCAGTGAAGAATTAGCGCTGAAAAGCCGTGGACACAGTTATTTTTGTACCTGACCTTATTGAATATGCATTTGTATGAGCTTCCCTTTGAGACGTAAAATTAATGGGAGGAAAGAATTAAAATGAATCATGCAACGTAATGATTAACGCTCGTCAAATTACTGGTATTTTCAGCATTATTTAACGCCCAAAAAAAGCATGTCTTAAAGCAGGTGCTAATTTGCGCTGCTCTTGGTAGATTGCGCTGGTCATTATGGAAATGAGATGTTGCGTCTGTGTTCTTTAATGTGCTCATTTTCAGTAAAATCACATACAGAGTTTTCCCCACGCATCGGCGCTTTTATGGAATTGCGCACTAATAAGTCGTGGCCTAATGGTTAGAGAGTTGGACTCATAACCCAAAGGTTGTGGGTTCGAGTTTTGTTCCAGCAGGGATTGTAGGTGGGGGGAGTGAATGTACAGCACTCTCTTCCACCTTCAATACCATGACTGAGGTGCCCTTGAGCAAGGCACCGAACTCCTAACTGCTCCCCGGGCGTTGCAGCAGACTAAAGAGCAGTGAAGAATTAGCGCTGAAAAGCCGTGGACACAGTTATTTTTGTACCTGACCTTATTGAATATGCATTTGTATGAGCTTCCCTTTGAGACGTAAAATTAATGGGAGGAAAGAATTAAAATGAATCATGCAACGTAATGATTAACGCTCGTCAAATTACTGGTATTTTCAGCATTATTTAACGCCCCAAAAAAGCATGTCTTAAAGCAGGTGCTAATTTGCGCTGCTCTTGGTAGATTGCGCTGGTCATTATGGAAATGAGATGTTGCGTCTGTGTTCTTTAATGTGCTCATTTTCAGTAAAATCACACACAGAGTTTTCCCCACGCATCGGCGCTTTTATGGAATTGCGCACTAATAAGTCGTGGCCTAATGGTTAGAGAGTTGGACTCATAACCCAAAGGTTGTGGGTTCGAGTTTTGTTCCAGCAGGGATTGTAGGTGGGGGGAGTGAATGTACAGCACTCTCTTCCACCTTCAATACCATGACTGAGGTGCCCTTGAGCGAACTCCTGAACTCCTAACTGCTCCCCGGGCGTTGCAGCATAAATGGCTGCCCACTGCTCCGGGTGTGTGTTCACGGTGTGTGTGTGTGTGTGTGTGTGTGTGTTCACTGCTGTGTGTGTGCACTTTGGATGGGTAAATGCAGAGCACTAATTCAGAGTATGGGTCACCATACTTGGCCACATGTCACGTCACTTTACTAATTTGTCCTGTTTAGTAAATCTGGCCCTAAATATCATAATGTATTGACGTTTGTAGAATGAATAATGCTTTTTTATGCATTTGCACTATTAAAAGAATTGTGCAAACCTCCATGTGCCTGCAGGAATTTCTTGTAGCTCCACTGCGAATTCAATGCCATTTGAAAGTTGAAGCAAACCTGAACCGCTCACTTTGCTGCAGTGCGTGCAGTTTGCGTGCTTGTGTGTTTTCACACCTCTAAACTTAAGAGGAGATGGTTTTCACACCCATAAATAACAGGAAGATTGTGAGGTATTTTGGTGGTTGAAAAGGAAGCTGTGCACTGCAACACAACAGCATGAGATGCAGGGACATTGATGTTAACCTGTCCTAACCGTTAGAAAGGGCCGTGTCTGAATTCCATTCTAAGTACCTACTGATTTTGATGGGGAACTTACTTCTCGACCTTTGATGAAGTACATTCTGTAGGTATACAGGCGTGTAGTACAAATGCATCCACGAACACGCTTCACCCCTGTTGAAAAAACCAGCATATGCTGGTTAGGTATGTTTTGAAGCATGGCTGCTGGTTTGAGCTGGTTTAAGCTGGTCCTTAGCTGGTTCTTAGCTGGTCATGTGCTGGTTCTAAGCTGGTCCTAAGCAACTAACTCCTGCTCAGGACCAGCTTAAACCAGCTCATGACCAGCTTAAACCAGCTCAAACCAGCAGCCATGCTTCAAAACATAAATAACCAGCATATGCTGGATTTTTCAACAGGGACCTGCCATGCCTTGCCCTTTGACCCATATGTTATTTGACCTGACATATTAATAGCAACTGAAAATAATTTACTCTGTGTAACACAAATACTGTTTAACCACACAGATAGCTTTCTTGGTAGCTATATACTGACATAGCAGTAGTGTGAAAAAGTGTTGGCCCCCATCCTGTTTTTTAATTTTTTTGCATATTTGTCACACTTAAAAGATTCAGATCATCAAACACATTTTTATATTACACAAAGATAATGCAAGTAAATACAAAATGCAGTTTTTAAATGATTATTTATTTTATTAAAGGAAAAAAGCTGTCCAAACCTGCCTGGCCCTACGTGAAAAAGTAATTGCCCCCTAAATCTAATAACTGGTTGTGCCACGCTTTGCAGCAACAACTGCAATCAAGTGTTTGCGATAACTGCCAATATGTCTTTCACATCGCTGTGGAGGAATTTTGGCCCACTCTTCTTTGCAGAATTGTTTGAATTCAGCCACATTGGAGGGTTTTCGAGCATGAATGGACTGTTTAAGCATCTCAATTGGATTTAAGTCCGGACTTTGATTTGGCCACTCCAAAACCTTAATTTAGTTTTTCTTGAGCCATTCAGAGATGGACTTGCTGATGTGTTTGGGATCATTGTCCTGCCACTTAACGTGTGACAAACATGCAAAAAAAAAAAGAAATCAGGAAGGGGGCCAACACTTTTTCACACCACTGTAGCTGCTCAAGTCACAGTACTTAACTTAACCACATCACAATCACTTCACACTCATCAGATCGAGTTTGTCATTTGAAGTACTGATTTGATAAGCTCATTTCAACCTTTTTTTGCAATTGCTCACAAAATAGCTCACAATTTGACTGTAGTTTTTTCTTGTAATTGTGACTATAGCTGACAATTGAATATTAATCATAACTAATATCTCACTTTGTACTTTGCATGAGACTAACTTTTGAAATTGTGAAATATACTTTGCAACTGTGAATTTATTTCTTGTAATTGTGATTTTTCCTGTAATTCGGAAATGTCTCACAATTGCAACCTTATATTTCTTAATTGCAACTTTTAGTACCTTACATTGAGACTTTGTATATAAAAAAAATCATAAAAGAAATTATAAAAATATATTTCTTTGTACTTTGCATGTGACTTTAAAATTGTGATTTTTTTTCTTGTAATTTTGACTTTTTTAATCTCACACTGTGACTTTATATCTCATGACTGTGACTTTATTTCCTGTAATTTGAACATTTTTTCTCATAATTACATCTTTATATATTACAGTGAGACTTTATATCTCACAATATGACTGTATGTCTGATTTCAAACTTTATCTCACAGTTACCTCATAATTGTCTAATACAAAAAAAATCTTTGTACTTTGCATGGGACTTTATAATGAATTTATTTATTGTGATTTTGACTTTATATCTGTATGTGACTTTATTTCCTATAATTGAGACATTTATTTCTCATAACTGTAATCTTATCTCACAATTGCAACTTTATATTGTACAGTGAGATTTTATATATCATAACATGACTCTATGTCTGATTTTGAAACCTCATCTCATGATAACCTTTGTTTTTCTCTTATAAAAGGCAAGAAACAAAACTTGATTATAGTTATCTTAGGACACTGTAGATTTGAAACGCTCACCCACTGCACAGTTTTATGACTCCAACCTGTCAAAACTTGATACTTGCTCTTTGGGGCTCTGAATCACACTAGCCGAGGCAGCGTGCAGTGTTGTTTTTGTACGAGGCTGCATAGGAGAGCCCTCCCATACCCTCCCCACCCCACCCCACCCCCGGTTCCTCTTTTGGGCCAAAACACAGACGTCATCGATTTCTTCACAGACTGCTTTCAATCACATTGATCAGAAATGCAGAGCCTCATTGTTAGGATTTAAACTTCGTGACCCCTCTGATGGAAAAAACTAACTGTGGTTGATGTTTTCGCTAATTAAAGCCAAAACTTGTGGTCACCCACCCTGAGAAGATCTTTCAGTGTAGGGTGGCATCTTCTGGATACGCAGATGTGTGTATGCGTATCCAGAAGAGTGTGTATGTCTTGTGCATGTCTGAAAGAGAAAGAATTTCAGAGGACAGAGGGAAACAGAAAGAGAGAGAAGACAGGCAGGCAGGATGTACATCTGAGCTGAATTAGAGTGAGCTCATTGTGTACGGCGTAGGGTTTAATAGTGCGTTTGGAGAGGAACGCCCAGGCCCTGCTCCTCTCATTCCAACACCACTGTGTCATCCCCGTCCACCACACAGACACATGCAGAAACGCACACACTCCTGCAAAGACAGAGAGACAGAGAGAGACCCCCGGAGCAAACATCAGGAAGACAGGAACTGCTGGTCAGAGGAAGAGAGGGATCAGGGGTAGATTGAAGACAGGGGTCCTTGATTGAGAATATGAAAGGATGGAAAAGGGAAAGAGGAAAGGATCTAGGGTGCTTGATAGATAAGAGAAACAAAGTGATCAAATAAAGTATTTTATATGGATATAACTAAGTGAGACGGGTTTACTGTGGGGTCGATGAGTCACATTGAAAATTTGCGATTCAAAATCTAATTTAAATGAGGAAATAAACAAAGTAAAAAAACTAAAACAAAAAAAGTTGTTATCAATAAAGTTAAACAATTTAGTATTTAAAGGGATAGTTCACCCAAAAATGAACATTTTGTCATCATCTACTTACCCTCATGTCGTCCCAAACCTGTATGAGTGTCTTACTTATGTTGAACATAGAAGATATTTTGAAGAATGCTGGTAATCAAACAGCTGATGGTCCCCATTTATTGTTTATTTTGCCTACTATGGAAGTCAGTGGAAACCAACAACTGTTTGGTTCTTCAAAATTCTTCAAAATATCTTATCTTTTGTTCACCATAATAAATAAACTTATACAGGTCTGGAACCACATGAGGGTGAGTAAATGATGACAAAATGTCATGTTTCTTTAAGATCCTGCACTATTTTTACGTCTTAAATAAAGGTAAAAAGTACATTTGTGACAATGACCATGATCAATGACAAACTTATCTAAATTTGGTCAGGCTCTCCGTCTGTATAGATATGCAGTATGTCCTTAGAAGACATACTGTAGTTGTTCCATGGTTCAAAATGATTTGAGATGGTACAATTGATATATATAATGGCATTGTAAAATGATCTCTTACATTGTACTTTTAAGAAAACCACGGTATTACCATAATGCAAACATACAAACAGACATGGTATTATTTTTATTTTAAAAATGTGATAAAGTCCAAGGTATACATTGCAGATTGTTGGTTTCACAGTTTTTAAAGTCAACACAAAACAACATTTGTTATATGTTTTATAAGGATTTTCATTGGGAACTGATAGGATCTTGTGAAGTTGTCTTCAAATGACAGGTGTCATTCTTTGGAATCATATGTGTGATTCATTCACAATAAATGCCCCATTATACACTGCAAAGTTCTTTTTTGTTCTTCACTCAGGGATAAAAAGAGGTTTGAAGTTTGTGATTGCAAAACTTTCTGGGTGCGGAAAGTTGTCTGGAAAGTTTGTCCTGGTGAGCTTTTTCAAACCATCAAAACAAACTCCAACCAAATTTTGGCCAGATTTTGTTCAAAATCACATCACACCCATTTGTTCTTCGATTTTGCTTGAAGTATACCGGGGCCTTAAGACTAAAATCTTGTATAAAGAAAACAAATAATGTCGATTTTAATTCTATGTTCACTTTGTGCTTATTAAAGCCTGTTCACACCAAAAACTATAACTGTAAAGACAGCTATATTAGCATCCACTCCAACGCACAATAATGTTCTGTTCATTATAAACACGTGCTGCATTTTTATCATCTGCCGCTTTAAATGCTCAAGCTCTTTAAAGTCAGATAGATTTATTGGCTGTGTTTTTATATGTTTTTATTGTTCATCAGTTCATCAAAAAATCCTTCTGAAAGTGATTCCAATGACATCGTTCCTCTGTGTTGTTTAGTTGTGGAGGCAGCGGACTTGCCTATTCTCATAGAATGGGAATGATTATTAAAATGTTATAGTTATTATAGTTATCATCCTTGGTGTGCAAGGTTGTTTATTACAAAAGAAGCTGGTGTGGAATTAAACACTTTCCCCTAATACACTCTGGAAATGTTACAGCAACAAAAAGAGGATTTTCTTTTCTTTCTTTCATCCACACAAGACAGGCTGTCTTGTCACAAAGAATGGTTTAAAACGCTATTACATGTCTTTTGCATTTCCATGGCTAAAAGCATTATCGATTAGCCAAGGGAAGGATTCAAATCAGTGTGATGAATTGACAGACGGGTGGGGGCGGAGCCTAAAACCTCCCTGGGTCAGTCATGCCGGAGAGCTTCTCAGCATAGTTTCAGTCACGGGAAGAAACAACTGACTGACTGTGAGCCTAACCACTCATTCTGTTTGTCTGTCTCTCTCTCTTTCCCCCTCACACACTCTTTCTCTCTCAGCCGGCGGCGATGAGAGATGTATTCGTGCATAATTGGGGCTTTGTGGTGAGCTGTGCCATGCTTGCTCGCCCTGAGGTATTCCTGGATAAGTCTCTCGCCGTTGTTCTCATTGACAGGCCTCGACTTTACATGGACCTTAAGTCTATGTCACCGCTGCCTGTCAACGAAGTCCCTCCTCCGAACGGTGCTTTTTCATCGCCCCATCCCCAACGGTCTTTAATGAGACTCAGGCTCCCTCATGGCCCTTCTCAGCTTGATTTATTTGATCAGATTCATATGATTCTACCCACTCTGCAGTCCTTGGGCCCATGGCAAGCCCGCTCTCTCGCGCTCTCTCTCTGAGTGTGATTAAAGTGGTAAATCAGGGGCAGGTCCTGTGCAGTGTTTACTTGGAGCGCCAGGCAGCTGCAAGCTGTTTGGTCTCTCTCTGTTTCTCCCGCTGTTTAGGCCCATTGCCATGGAGACCGCACCACCATCTCCCAGCGGCTGGAACCATGCCCCGGGCTGTTTTGGTTACATTCACACAGTGAATGTAAAAAAAAAAGAGAAACGTTTTTGCACCATCGCTGCTGCAGTGTCTGCTCAAGTTAGTGTGGTGCAATGAGTAAGAGAGAGAGAGAACATGGTATTCAGAGAAAAATAACACTGAGGCAAACACACATGCTAAAATAACAACAACTTACTGACACATAGTAAGAAATAGATAATAAAAAACTGAAACAGAAGTGGAAAGATGAGAGATAAAAAGCGATACTTATGTCCTTAATAGGGACTTTAGATGTCCTTAGATGGTCTTTACACTCTTCGGTCTTCACACGAGGAGGCCGTGACCGCTTCCGCGGTAAACTAAGCTTCTTTTTAATTCGTTTAACAAAACTCAAATTGAATTCAGCTGGACACACTTTCCTGTTTATCCCAACAAATGGTTGGGAGATTGAATGCAAACATTCAATCTTGATACGAAGATTGAATGCAAACATGTATTGCATGATTATATGTAGAATCTAAACTTTTCAAGAATTTTTAAAATTCCTCATAGATTAAGAATTCTTTGTATATCACTATCCAGAATTGCGAATCTTCTAGAAATATTCAATAGATTCAAAGATTCATTCAGAAACTTTTAGAATTTATAGTTTTAGAATGTTGTCTTTTGAAATGCATTCTAGAATGCTTTGGATGTCATTGTCTAAAATCCATTCAAGAATTCTAAAAATCAATCTAGTGTTTTTCCTTTAGATTTTCTCAAATCTAAAAGATTGAAATATCACTAGCAGAAACTATACTTTCTTTAAGAATGTCTCCTACATCCTATGATTATGAAATATTATGTTTATACTGTGTTTAGGACAGCGGTACAAAGGCTGCATGCAAAATGTATTTCTTATGGACATAGACAGACTGGTGTAACACAATCTGGGCCTGGTGCTTTTTTCCTTTTCTGCTTCCGGGAGACCTGGCCCACCTCGTCTTCGCTATTTCATTCAAAACTTCATTGAATATCACTGTCCAGAATAGTGATTTGTCTAGAAATATTCAATATGTTTTGCTTGATTATGTATAGACTAGCATTGAATATTACCATTCAGAATCTTTTAGAATTTATAGTTTTAGAATGTTATCTTTTTAATTGCATTCTAGAATGCTTTGAATGCCATTTTCTAAAATCCACAAACTTCAAGATCCTAAAAATCAATCTAAAGAGTTTTCTTTGGATTTTGTAAAATCAAAAAAAAATTGAAAGGTCACTAGCAGAAACTAGAATCTTCAATAATTCTTTAAGAATTTTCTTTTAGATTGCTCTAGAATTCGTTGAATATGTGTCTATGTAAAGCATTTTCAGATTCTATAAATGTTATGTTCTAGAATGCAGTAAATATGGCTCTAAAGTGTTTTACATTTCTACAATGCTTCTAAAAGTGACATTTACTAACAGCATTAAGTCATGTAATGCAATTAGTAAACTTACTGGTATTTATGCCATTATTTAATTTCCAAAAAAGCATGTCCATTTTGTGCTTACATGTCTGCGAGAGATGCTAATTTGTGCTCCTCTTAGTAGATTGTGTTGGTAATTCTAGAAATTATCTGGCTATGTGTCTGTGCTTTTAATTTGTGCATTGTCAGTAGATCACCCACAAAACTTTACACTCACATCAGAGCTTTTATGGGATTGCAGTCTCATCTCAATTTGCCCTGTTTAGTAAATCTTGTCCTAAATCTTCAGTATTTTCTTTTAGATTCTGTTCTAGAATGTGTCTGTGTAAAACCTACTATAATTATTCCCTGCAATATTATACTCTATAATGGATTAAAAATGTAAAAAAACTACAACTTTTTACATTTCTAGAATGCTTCTAAATATTCAAAAATTCTTCAGTTATTTCTTTCCTTAGATTCTGTTCTAGAATTCATTGAATCAGTCTAATCTTCTTCAGCTCTTCAGGAATTTTTCTTTTAGATGTTATCATTTTACAATCTCATAGAATTCTCTTTAAGGGCCATTCATTAAACACAAACTGAATGAATTTCTGAGTAAATTATTCTCAAAACCATTCTTTCGTAAATGGTTGCATTGAACTGTATGTGACAATTTACATACGGTAACAGTCATTTCACAATAATTTAAACAGAATTTTGCTTGTGTTTCCTGAGTAAGGCCCCCTATATTCTGTACTAGAATGTGTTATGTATTGTTTGTAAATGCTTGAATAAGTCACCATGAGATTACCCCGTGATGCTATAACCCTATACGCAAGGAAAGTATAGAGTAACATCTTAAACTCTCTAAGACTTGAGGCTCTCTAGGAAGGTCAGTGATGTTGGGTTTGGTGTCTTTTAGCTTAGAGAGAGAATGATAGTGGAGGATCCTGCTGAAATCAAGAGAGAAGAAGAGAAAATATAGCAAGGAATAGAAAGGGAGGAGTGATGTCATGTTGGAACAGGGAGACAGTGTGTGTAATGTGAGAGGGTCAAGATTGCACTGTGTGTGTGTGTGTGTGTTTTTGAGTGTGTACATATGCCCACCCCTCACACTCCGGGGGTCTTATTATCCCCTCTGAAAGTGACAGCCTGTCATTAATACAAAATATACACTAGACCATACAAACACACTAACACACACAGACAGTCATGCACTTACACCCACCCACATGAGCAGTAATTCTGGGTGTATGGAAAGTTTTTGTCTTATGATATTTTGCCCTTTCATAACAGGTTTATTCTTTATTCTCTGTTGACACACACTTTTTATTTCTTACTCACTGAGGAGCAAGTGAGCGAGTTTGACAGGGAACCTGTACAGAGTCTAAAGCTTCTTTCTTCCCGTTGGCCAGATTGAGCTCTTAATTAGGACCGTTTCCTGTTCGCTGAGTTGTAATGTGCAGCAGGACTGGCCCGTAGAGAGTTGCCCCGCTCTCTTTTCCTTCACCTCAGTGGTAACAGGCCAAGACTATTTTTTCTTCAGCCTATGTTGGCTGAATGGTGGTTCAGAGCTGAGCTGTGGCTGTTCTCCACCGCAATAATGTAAATCTTTTTTATCATCTAAAAATTCCATTATATTTAATTTACACTAGAATACAAAAGGAGACAAGCTCAGGCTGCATCTGAATATGCATACAGTACTTCCCTACTATAAAGTAGAAAAACAGTATGTGAAAAGAGTAGTATGTCCAAGTTCATAGTACTCATAAAACTGTATGCAAAAAGTGTCTGAATTACCTACTAATTTGGTCGAGATCAATGGATCGTCCAATGGACCCACAAGACCATGGGAGAAGAGTTGTGAATGGCAGACGCAACACGAGAAAATGACAATATGATGAATTTAGTATGTCTGGTTTACATTCATACTGCACACATTTATACTTTAATAGAATGTAGTTGCAAAGTAAGTACTTAAATTCAAAAGTCTACTCACAGAGTTTGCGATTTTGGATGCAGATTCGGTATTTAGTGGCGATTAATGAGTGCAGGTTTTGTGTTATTAGCGGAATGCTAATGTTGTTAGCTTTTTACTTTTTTTGCTAAATATGTTAGATCGAAGAAATAGTTAACTGCAAAATTAATCTTCTGTGAACTTATACTCACCTTCATGCCATTTTCACATACTGTCTTTTGTGGAACACAAAAAGAGTCATTTTACCTCATATCTTGAGATTAGGGCTTTCAAGCTCTAAATATAACATAAAGTCCAATAAAAGTAGTTTGTATACACTATTTCAAGTATTAAGAAGCTACACATATGTTTTTGAGAAACCTGTTGTGACATCTTAACACTGCATACTTGAATATATGTAAATGTAAATGAGATTTGACAGCTGAGAGGAATATTTATAGAAAACAATTTCAGTTTGGGTCTGTTCCTCACACAAAGCTATCAGTTGGCAACTTTTTATACAAACGTGAGGAAATAGAAATTTATAGTAGTTTATTGTTGTTTTTTTGTCGATTTTGGTGCTTGACTGCCTTACTTTCATTTATGGAAAAGAGAAGTTTTCACAATAAAGTGAGTTTTATTTAGGGGTGAACTATTCCTTTAAAATATGAGCCAAATCTCAACTGGGTGTGTATATGTGTGCAAGGGCGTAGTTTTGGTTTGAACATGGTGGGGTTAAAGTGTGAACTGAGTCCCGGGTCATGCTCATTCATAAGGTTTATTTATTTGTTTGTTTGCTTATATATTTATTTTTGTGAAATGGTCTTTTGTGCTATCATCTATATGCAAAGTTGGTGCAATAAAGTAACATCATAGTTAACAATTGCTTGTTTACGTAGGATATATAGCCTATATGTAATGTATTTTATAGACTATTATTTAGGCACTTATAGGCTATAGTTTGACATAATGTTCTAATTCAACATGCCATGGGAAGTCAATCTAACTTAACATTTTCTTATATTGATATTGTTTATGTCTTACTCCTTAACAGTTCATCAGGCTCTTAATGATTTAATCTATGCCATCTTTTGGAATATCTGAAGGCCATGTACCATAGTTCTTAACTGTAGCATTTGTTATAATAAGACTACCCTATTAATCATGCAGGCCAATAATGACATTTTTTTAAATTAATCAATATAGCATTTGTTTTGAAGAAACAACCGCCTGCACATTTAGAACCAATAGATACAACATGCCACAGTTGTAATATAAATGTATAGGGAAAAAATCTATTCTCTTAAAAGATTATCTAATATAAATTCTACAAGTTAGATTAAGTTTTACACAATAAATAAGCCTACAATAAAACGTGATAAATTCTAGTAAAGGCGGTCATGAGTAGTTTAAAAAGATTTTAATATATGTGCGGTTCTCCTCTTTTCATCAGTCTTTTTAGTTTATTTGCCTTTTTTAGATACTGTTCAACTTTCTCCATAGTATATTAAAGTGGCTGTTTCTCTAAATAATTCAAATAGATCACATATTTGGCCATCAGTTTCGCGACAGGAATGGCTCGCGCAAGCCTCATCACACTTCTCGAGCACGCCGGTGAACGGTTATATATCCCCCCACAAACTACGCCCCTGTATGTATGTGTTTCAGAGATGTGAGGTTGTTAAGCATGTGATGGATTGGAGTGTTAGACACAAATGACAATATGTCAGAATGTTAATGACCGTATGTGCTTGTGTGTGTGTATGCGTACACAGTAATCATGCAGTGTAAATGCTGCTATTTAGGCCGGATAAATACAGGTATTTGTTCAGGTGGGGACCCCCTCCTTTCGCTTTCAGCTGTCCGTCAGCTCTCCAATCAGACCGAATAATGCTTGTCGTCTGAGGCTAAAGGTTATTCAGACAAGCTGCGTTACCCCACACTGTGTGGTAGGCCAAGTCTATAGGAGGTATAATGGTGAAGTTAGTGAGTGCTATATTTGACACATTCTGCCTAAATATCAGTGCGGTCAGGGGAAGTGGAGTACTGACAGCTTCGTGCCAACCCAGAGAGGAAGTTGTGTGGTTGGTGTGTAGAAACTACTTATTGTGTGCCACACCTGAGGTTCTTTTAAGTGCATTATCTGTATGAGAGAATGTTTTATAGATGTTGATTGTATTATGCTATTAAGCTCTCTTATATGTTTGCAGACTTCACTAACTATGAGAGAGATTTGTAACAAGCTGTTATGTCAAATTCATCTCGCCATCTTTTTTGTATTCATCCACACCCACGCTTTTATTGAAGAATGCGGGGTTTGATCAGCCTTAAGACAAGAGCCAGTAAACCTTCATTGAGAGATTCCAGCAGAATGCCTCTTGCTGGCAAAGCCATTCTGCCTCTCTGTGCATGCCTGAGTACTTCTAAAAGGGATAGTTCACCCAAAAATGTTAATTCTGTTTTAAGGGTCAATGGCATGACGCTATTGATTAAAAAAAATAATAATAAAAAAATGTAATAAAATACGGAGCCCCGCATAACAATTACAATAAAAAAAAATCTAAATAACAATATTAAATTGTGTACATGCGTGTATTTAAGTTGTAAGGAAAAAATATAATTTTTTTATATAATGATGAAACCAAATTACATTTTAGAGCCATTTTAGAGATGTTTTAGGATGTAAACGTTTCTTGAAAATGGCATGTTAATACAAAGAGTATATTTCTTCGAACCTGGCACACTTTATTTTAAGGTCCAATTCTAACTATTAACAAACCATTAACTATGGCCTTTGCCTCAATAAACTCCTAATTTGCTGCTTATTAATAGTTAGTAAGGTAGTTGTTAAGTTTAGGTATTGGGCAGGATTAGGGATGTAGAATATGGTCATGCAGAATATGTGCTTTATAGGTACGAATACACAGCCAATATGTTAATAATAGGCATGCTAATAAACAACTAGTTAATAGTGAGAATTGGTCCCTATACTGAGTGTTACCGCTTTTGGCAGCAAAGAACAGGGTTTTGGCCTTTACTAAGAGTAAGAGGGTGTCATTTACTAATTATTGCATAGATTTTTTTTGTATATATAACTTGCATACACACATGAATGTGTTCTTAACCTCATTCTAATGTTAGATGAGCAACTATGTGCCAGAGTTTAGTCACTAAACAAGCTCAAACCATCTTCATATATGGATTATATGCATAATGATTCTTTCAATCATGACTTTTTATTTTTGTGAAAATATGCATTGGCAGATTGTTTCAGAAAATAGATGGTGTAAAATACCTCTATATCTCACCTGTGTGCTTACCTGAGAACAGCAATGAATATAAATGAGCTTAGTACTCTTCTAATCTCAATTTATATCTACTCTCTACTATTTTATTCACGCTCTCACACACAAACACCTTCACAGAAAAATGACACTTAAATGCTTAAATGTATTTGCATAGTCTCTACAACATATAGATTTCATTTTAGGATCATATTTAAAGACTGTTTTAGGATTGTTTGTATTGCAACAATATTTTCATTAAAAGCACATTTCCATCCCTACTCAGATTATTGTAAAGTGAACAATGCCAGTCTCTTTACTAAGTGAACGAACAATTATATTATTTAAATTGTTAAATATACATCATAATAGTACTGAATTTTTACAGTTTAATTAAAAAATCATTGTTGGAAGGTGTTCATTACTAAAGATCATTATAGCAATGACAATAAAATTTCCGTTTGATTTTTGGGTGAAATATGACCCTTTCTTCTTGAGATTTAAGTCAAGTCAAGTCACCTTTATTTATATAGC
>NW_015505401.1:1979603-1992956 GCF_001515645.1 Sinocyclocheilus grahami | reverse complement strand
TTGGGATGATAGTGTTAAAGGCTGAGCTGAAGTCCACGAACAGGATCCTCACATAAGTCCCTGGTCTGTCTAGATGTTGCAGAACATAATGCAGTCCCATGTTTACTGCATCGTCCACAGACCTGTTTGCTCTGTAGGCAAACTGAAGAGGATCCAGCAAGGGTCCAGTGATGTCCTTCAGGTGGGCCAGCACCAGTCTTTCAAAAGACTTCATGACCACAGACGTTAGAGCCACAGGCCTGTAGTCATTAAGTTCTGTAATTTTGGATTTCTTTGGGATGGGGATGATGGTGGAGCATTTGAAGCATGAAGGGACTTCGCACAGCTCCAGTGATCTGTTGAAGATCTGTGTGAAGATGGGGGCCAGCTGGTCAGCACAGGATTTCAGACAGACTGGTGTAACACAATCTGGGCCTGGTGCTTTTTTCCTTTTCTGCTTCCGGGAGACCTGGCCCACCTCGTCTTCGCTATTTCATTCAAAACTTCATTGAATATCACTGTCCAGAATAGTGATTTGTCTAGAAATATTCAATATGTTTTGCTTGATTATGTATAGACTAGCATTGAATATTACCATTCAGAATCTTTTAGAATTTATAGTTTTAGAATGTTATCTTTTTAATTGCATTCTAGAATGCTTTGAATGCCATTTTCTAAAATCCACAAACTTCAAGATCCTAAAAATCAATCTAAAGAGTTTTCTTTGGATTTTGTAAAATCAAAAAAAAATTGAAAGGTCACTAGCAGAAACTAGAATCTTCAATAATTCTTTAAGAATTTTCTTTTAGATTGCTCTAGAATTCGTTGAATATGTGTCTATGTAAAGCATTTTCAGATTCTATAAATGTTATGTTCTAGAATGCAGTAAATATGGCTCTAAAGTGTTTTACATTTCTACAATGCTTCTAAAAGTGACATTTACTAACAGCATTAAGTCATGTAATGCAATTAGTAAACTTACTGGTATTTATGCCATTATTTAATTTCCAAAAAAGCATGTCCATTTTGTGCTTACATGTCTGCGAGAGATGCTAATTTGTGCTCCTCTTAGTAGATTGTGTTGGTAATTCTAGAAATTATCTGGCTATGTGTCTGTGCTTTTAATTTGTGCATTGTCAGTAGATCACCCACAAAACTTTACACTCACATCAGAGCTTTTATGGGATTGCAGTCTCATCTCAATTTGCCCTGTTTAGTAAATCTTGTCCTAAATCTTCAGTATTTTCTTTTAGATTCTGTTCTAGAATGTGTCTGTGTAAAACCTACTATAATTATTCCCTGCAATATTATACTCTATAATGGATTAAAAATGTAAAAAAACTACAACTTTTTACATTTCTAGAATGCTTCTAAATATTCAAAAATTCTTCAGTTATTTCTTTCCTTAGATTCTGTTCTAGAATTCATTGAATCAGTCTAATCTTCTTCAGCTCTTCAGGAATTTTTCTTTTAGATGTTATCATTTTACAATCTCATAGAATTCTCTTTAAGGGCCATTCATTAAACACAAACTGAATGAATTTCTGAGTAAATTATTCTCAAAACCATTCTTTCGTAAATGGTTGCATTGAACTGTATGTGACAATTTACATACGGTAACAGTCATTTCACAATAATTTAAACAGAATTTTGCTTGTGTTTCCTGAGTAAGGCCCCCTATATTCTGTACTAGAATGTGTTATGTATTGTTTGTAAATGCTTGAATAAGTCACCATGAGATTACCCCGTGATGCTATAACCCTATACGCAAGGAAAGTATAGAGTAACATCTTAAACTCTCTAAGACTTGAGGCTCTCTAGGAAGGTCAGTGATGTTGGGTTTGGTGTCTTTTAGCTTAGAGAGAGAATGATAGTGGAGGATCCTGCTGAAATCAAGAGAGAAGAAGAGAAAATATAGCAAGGAATAGAAAGGGAGGAGTGATGTCATGTTGGAACAGGGAGACAGTGTGTGTAATGTGAGAGGGTCAAGATTGCACTGTGTGTGTGTGTGTGTGTTTTTGAGTGTGTACATATGCCCACCCCTCACACTCCGGGGGTCTTATTATCCCCTCTGAAAGTGACAGCCTGTCATTAATACAAAATATACACTAGACCATACAAACACACTAACACACACAGACAGTCATGCACTTACACCCACCCACATGAGCAGTAATTCTGGGTGTATGGAAAGTTTTTGTCTTATGATATTTTGCCCTTTCATAACAGGTTTATTCTTTATTCTCTGTTGACACACACTTTTTATTTCTTACTCACTGAGGAGCAAGTGAGCGAGTTTGACAGGGAACCTGTACAGAGTCTAAAGCTTCTTTCTTCCCGTTGGCCAGATTGAGCTCTTAATTAGGACCGTTTCCTGTTCGCTGAGTTGTAATGTGCAGCAGGACTGGCCCGTAGAGAGTTGCCCCGCTCTCTTTTCCTTCACCTCAGTGGTAACAGGCCAAGACTATTTTTTCTTCAGCCTATGTTGGCTGAATGGTGGTTCAGAGCTGAGCTGTGGCTGTTCTCCACCGCAATAATGTAAATCTTTTTTATCATCTAAAAATTCCATTATATTTAATTTACACTAGAATACAAAAGGAGACAAGCTCAGGCTGCATCTGAATATGCATACAGTACTTCCCTACTATAAAGTAGAAAAACAGTATGTGAAAAGAGTAGTATGTCCAAGTTCATAGTACTCATAAAACTGTATGCAAAAAGTGTCTGAATTACCTACTAATTTGGTCGAGATCAATGGATCGTCCAATGGACCCACAAGACCATGGGAGAAGAGTTGTGAATGGCAGACGCAACACGAGAAAATGACAATATGATGAATTTAGTATGTCTGGTTTACATTCATACTGCACACATTTATACTTTAATAGAATGTAGTTGCAAAGTAAGTACTTAAATTCAAAAGTCTACTCACAGAGTTTGCGATTTTGGATGCAGATTCGGTATTTAGTGGCGATTAATGAGTGCAGGTTTTGTGTTATTAGCGGAATGCTAATGTTGTTAGCTTTTTACTTTTTTTGCTAAATATGTTAGATCGAAGAAATAGTTAACTGCAAAATTAATCTTCTGTGAACTTATACTCACCTTCATGCCATTTTCACATACTGTCTTTTGTGGAACACAAAAAGAGTCATTTTACCTCATATCTTGAGATTAGGGCTTTCAAGCTCTAAATATAACATAAAGTCCAATAAAAGTAGTTTGTATACACTATTTCAAGTATTAAGAAGCTACACATATGTTTTTGAGAAACCTGTTGTGACATCTTAACACTGCATACTTGAATATATGTAAATGTAAATGAGATTTGACAGCTGAGAGGAATATTTATAGAAAACAATTTCAGTTTGGGTCTGTTCCTCACACAAAGCTATCAGTTGGCAACTTTTTATACAAACGTGAGGAAATAGAAATTTATAGTAGTTTATTGTTGTTTTTTTGTCGATTTTGGTGCTTGACTGCCTTACTTTCATTTATGGAAAAGAGAAGTTTTCACAATAAAGTGAGTTTTATTTAGGGGTGAACTATTCCTTTAAAATATGAGCCAAATCTCAACTGGGTGTGTATATGTGTGCAAGGGCGTAGTTTTGGTTTGAACATGGTGGGGTTAAAGTGTGAACTGAGTCCCGGGTCATGCTCATTCATAAGGTTTATTTATTTGTTTGTTTGCTTATATATTTATTTTTGTGAAATGGTCTTTTGTGCTATCATCTATATGCAAAGTTGGTGCAATAAAGTAACATCATAGTTAACAATTGCTTGTTTACGTAGGATATATAGCCTATATGTAATGTATTTTATAGACTATTATTTAGGCACTTATAGGCTATAGTTTGACATAATGTTCTAATTCAACATGCCATGGGAAGTCAATCTAACTTAACATTTTCTTATATTGATATTGTTTATGTCTTACTCCTTAACAGTTCATCAGGCTCTTAATGATTTAATCTATGCCATCTTTTGGAATATCTGAAGGCCATGTACCATAGTTCTTAACTGTAGCATTTGTTATAATAAGACTACCCTATTAATCATGCAGGCCAATAATGACATTTTTTTAAATTAATCAATATAGCATTTGTTTTGAAGAAACAACCGCCTGCACATTTAGAACCAATAGATACAACATGCCACAGTTGTAATATAAATGTATAGGGAAAAAATCTATTCTCTTAAAAGATTATCTAATATAAATTCTACAAGTTAGATTAAGTTTTACACAATAAATAAGCCTACAATAAAACGTGATAAATTCTAGTAAAGGCGGTCATGAGTAGTTTAAAAAGATTTTAATATATGTGCGGTTCTCCTCTTTTCATCAGTCTTTTTAGTTTATTTGCCTTTTTTAGATACTGTTCAACTTTCTCCATAGTATACATGCAGGCCAATAATGACATTTTTTTAAATTAATCAATATAGCATTTGTTTTGAAGAAACAACCGCCTGCACATTTAGAACCAATAGATACAACATGCCACAGTTGTAATATAAATGTATAGGGAAAAAATCTATTCTCTTAAAAGATTATCTAATATAAATTCTACAAGTTAGATTAAGTTTTACACAATAAATAAGCCTACAATAAAACGTGATAAATTCTAGTAAAGGCGGTCATGAGTAGTTTAAAAAGATTTTAATATATGTGCGGTTCTCCTCTTTTCATCAGTCTTTTTAGTTTATTTGCCTTTTTTAGATACTGTTCAACTTTCTCCATAGTATATTAAAGTGGCTGTTTCTCTAAATAATTCAAATAGATCACATATTTGGCCATCAGTTTCGCGACAGGAATGGCTCGCGCAAGCCTCATCACACTTCTCGAGCACGCCGGTGAACGGTTATATATCCCCCCACAAACTACGCCCCTGTATGTATGTGTTTCAGAGATGTGAGGTTGTTAAGCATGTGATGGATTGGAGTGTTAGACACAAATGACAATATGTCAGAATGTTAATGACCGTATGTGCTTGTGTGTGTGTATGCGTACACAGTAATCATGCAGTGTAAATGCTGCTATTTAGGCCGGATAAATACAGGTATTTGTTCAGGTGGGGACCCCCTCCTTTCGCTTTCAGCTGTCCGTCAGCTCTCCAATCAGACCGAATAATGCTTGTCGTCTGAGGCTAAAGGTTATTCAGACAAGCTGCGTTACCCCACACTGTGTGGTAGGCCAAGTCTATAGGAGGTATAATGGTGAAGTTAGTGAGTGCTATATTTGACACATTCTGCCTAAATATCAGTGCGGTCAGGGGAAGTGGAGTACTGACAGCTTCGTGCCAACCCAGAGAGGAAGTTGTGTGGTTGGTGTGTAGAAACTACTTATTGTGTGCCACACCTGAGGTTCTTTTAAGTGCATTATCTGTATGAGAGAATGTTTTATAGATGTTGATTGTATTATG
Source organism: Sinocyclocheilus grahami (assembly GCF_001515645.1). NCBI lineage: Eukaryota > Metazoa > Chordata > Actinopteri > Cypriniformes > Cyprinidae > Sinocyclocheilus > Sinocyclocheilus grahami. The sequence continues at coordinate 1,987,560 of NW_015505401.1, read as the reverse complement.
CTATTAAGCTCTCTTATATGTTTGCAGACTTCACTAACTATGAGAGAGATTTGTAACAAGCTGTTATGTCAAATTCATCTCGCCATCTTTTTTGTATTCATCCACACCCACGTTTTTATTGAAGAATGCGGGGTTTGATCAGCCTTAAGACAAGAGCCAGTAAACCTTCATTGAGAGATTCCAGCAGAATGCCTCTTGCTGGCAAAGCCATTCTGCCTCTCTGTGCATGCCTGAGTACTTCTAAAAGGGATAGTTCACCCAAAAATGTTAATTCTGTTTTAAGGGTCAATGGCATGACGCTATTGATTAAAAAAAATAATAATAAAAAAATGTAATAAAATACGGAGCCCCGCATAACAATTACAATAAAAAAAATCTAAATAACAATATTAAATTGTGTACATGCGTGTATTTAAGTTGTAAGGAAAAAATATAATTTTTTTATATAATGATGAAACCAAATTACATTTTAGAGCCATTTTAGAGATGTTTTAGGATGTAAACGTTTCTTGAAAATGGCATGTTAATACAAAGAGTATATTTCTTCGAACCTGGCACACTTTATTTTAAGGTCCAATTCTAACTATTAACAAACCATTAACTATGGCCTTTGCCTCAATAAACTCCTAATTTGCTGCTTATTAATAGTTAGTAAGGTAGTTGTTAAGTTTAGGTATTGGGTAAGTTTAGGGATGTAGAATATGGTTATGCAGAATATGTGCTAATAAACAGCCAATATGTTAATAATAGTCATGCTAATAAGCAGCTAGTTAATAGTGAGAATTTGTCCCTATTCTAAAGTGTTACCATTATTTAAAACTTTATACATTTTTCAAAATATTTTATCATAGACACTTTTATTTGAGATTGCCATTCTATTTATTACAATATATTTATATTTCGGACATTCTGCTTAAATAGCTCCTAAACTTCCAACATGAGAATGAATAAATGCTAACAGATTTGTAATTGTTCTATGAACTATACCTTAAAGTAAGACTGAATGAGGCACTGAAAATTCTTAGGAACTATGACAAATTGAAACAAGAACTGAATTTCCTAGTACGATTTCCTAGTAATGGCAAATGGGTTTTTCTGACGTCATTTTTCTTCTGAACTTTCATCTGATGAAACCAGTTAATCTCACTTTTCCTTCATATTTCTTTGTCTTTTGGTTCTCTTTCTTAGGCCAGTGCCTGGTTCCCTTTCCTCGTTGTTGCACCTGAGGAACAGACAGCGACAGCCACTGCCGGCCTCCATGCCTGGCACATTGCCTGACCCGACTATGCAAGGATCGTCTGCTGTTCTGATGCCTGTGAGATCATAAATAAACCCACAAACACACACAATGCATTTACACTTCCCAGTCATGGTTTCCTGATGCCTCTGACAACCGAACTGCATTAATACGCACACAAACTCATCTTTCATAGATCATTCTCATGCATTTCTCAGTGGTCTGCTTTAAATTAATGTCTTTTCCAGTGATGTGACCCATATCAGTGGCTGCTTTATCAGGAAGCCCATCAGCAGAGGTGTAATTTTCTACCAGTGCTCAATCTGGTTTAATTCTATTTCAGATATGTCAATAGGAACCTGAATGCAGGCTGAGGAAGGAGTGTGTGTGTGTGTGTTTGAGCAAACCGCCCATATCAGGGTTCTAATGACACGACACATGTTCTCATTGTAACATAAGCCAGTCCATGTCGGCTATAGAGGTAAAAGCAAAGAGTTGATTAAATTAAATTAGAAATTTTTTTTCAATCTCGACTGACATCCCAGGAAAGGGGTGCCGAGTGGGGTGATATTTTTAAACCAAATATAAACCAAATATTCCTCCAGTAATTACAGCGGACTGCTGCGCTTTCACCCTGATATAGGTCATCAGGGGGTTGGAAAGGGGGGTCGGAGGGAGATCTTGGGTTTTAGTAACAGGACCCCCAGTCTCTCTCAATGTCACATACACACACACGCATTGAAAGTACCATTTTACAGTTTCTCTCACCTTAAACTGAGCGTAAATCACCAGAACGCACTTTGTATGAGTGCAAACATCTAAAACCTCAATTTCAGTCTTCGTGCACATTTAATTGAGACTTTCTGAATTAAGACATTCTGTCTTTCTTACAGAACTGAGCTTTGGTTTAGTTTATGGTCTTGTTAATAGTCCTATTTTAAGCTTCACACTTCTGCAGTATTCAGCTTCCTCTCTTAGCTTGTCTTTTACTGCTGCTTTTCCCGCAGAGTTGCGGAATATGCATAGATAAACACACACACACACACACACACACAGACACGTTAGGTTTCCATAGACTTCTATTACTTTTATACTGACCAAATAATAATTTCTATCCCCTAACCCAACCCTAAACCTACCCCTTACAGAAAACCTGTTTGCATTGTTACACTTTCAGATAAACATAATTTACTATTTTTAATAATTTTTCTCCCCTTCTACAATGTCAAAAATTTCAGGTTTTACTATCCTTGTTAGGACATTTGGTCCCCACAATGTAGCAAAGTACACACACACACACACACACACACAAAACACCACACATACATATTTACTTACCTATCTAAATAAGACTTTCTAAGACAAACTTTTACATATAAAGCTTTTTTAAATACTACAGCATGATCCTAAACTGTAAATAACAAATTAATGTTATATTAATGTAAATAAAAATGTAAAAATAATCAATTAAATAATTAAAAATGTATTTTTAATTAAAAACATTTAGATTAGAAATAAATCTTAATGAATTAATAATTTTGATGTTTCTAAATAAAATATATTGCAATATTATACCCTCCCTCCTCCCTTTTTTTTTTTTTGCTACAAATTGACCCTAAGCCTAATATTGTCACAGCTACAGTGAAATAAACACACAATGAAGATGAACGCAAATAGTCTTTAATAATCCACAATAGGGCAAACACAGGACGGACAGGCAGAATGCACACGTAGGGACTTAGAAGACCTGGGGCACGTTCAAGCTCAAACCGTTGTGCACCGTTTTGCTACGGTTTCCGGTTTGAACGACATGTTTCCTGGAAACGGTGTGCAACGGGGTTTGAGATACGTTTTCTCTTGTTTGGTGGGTGTGTCAAACATGTCAGCCCAATCAGCAGCAGCATGTATATAAACCACGAGGTATTAAAGAGACAGCTCGCACAATGTAATTAACATCAAAATAAATTCACAAGAGCAAGTATATTGTTTGCACATGTTTATTTACATTAAAGGCAAAATAACTAATTTAATAAGAGCACAAGTATAGATCTGGAACTTCCTTAAGTCTGTCTAAATATAATTTAGTAATTGCAATGTCTTCTATTGTGTGCTAAATACTGATTAATGTTACATAAAAATACTATACATATTTATATATTTTGCTATTGTATTATGGAGTGACACGTTAATAAACTTTTCTATACCCCTCTGATTTTATAATGGTAAATATTACAATATCATAGCACAACAACAGTGATCAGCAATAATGATAAGCCTAATACTCACAATAAAAATAATAAGGTCATAGAGATCATAACACAGTCTTGGAGGTAAGAAGTGGATTATCCTTCACCTGAAATGTTTGTCTTTTCATCCTGAAATGCGAGGCAAATGTTGAATCACAAAAATTAGGAACCACAGTTTCCACAAATCCCTTCATTTGACTGATGTTCGGTTTTATTCTGGAGGGCAAGGGCAGTGACTGTACCATCGAGCGTATTTTGCAGTATTAAACACGTATTTACACTGATTTCATCAGGCTCCGAAAATTCTTCAAAAAAGAACACAAAGAATGGCCTTCTCAGCTGCCATAGTTGCAACTCTTGCGTCATCAGAACAGGGTGTTCAACGCACCACCGTTTCCGTTTAAAAAACGTTTTGCACCGTTTTGTCGGGGCTGAACGCAGCCCAGATGACAAACAGTGAACTGAACATAATTCAAATAGGAGGGCTGATAAGGATAATTAATGACAAACACCTGATTCCGAAAATTCTTCAAAAAAGAACACAAAGAATGGCCTTCTCAGCTGCCATAGTTGCAACTCTTGCGTCATCAGAACAGGGTGTTCAACGCACCACCGTTTCCGTTTAAAAAACGTTTTGCACCGTTTTTGTCGGGGCTGAACGCAGCCCAGATGACAAACAGTGAACTGAACATAATTCAAATAGGAGGGCTGATAAGGATAATTAATGACAAACACCTGAACCAAATGACAATAATCAGACATGAGGGAAAACTAGGTCACACAGAGCACATGGGGAAGGACGCACAGCAAAACAGGTCCTTGAGGTGTGACAGATATAATTTATGAATAAATAAAAACTTAATAATAAATATTGATATAATAAATAAACATACCATTATAAAGTTTTTAGATTCTGAATAAATATTTAATTATTGATAATTTTGGTGTTTATAAAATAAAGAAAACAATTTTTTTTTACCACATTTAATAAACTTAATTAACTTTATAACATGTTTTTTAGCCAATTTGTTTCTAAAGTAAAGCTAATTCCCTAAACCTTAATTCATATTATACATAAAAATTAAAAAGTATGTTTATGAAACATTTTACATATGAAAACTTTAAATATTAAATGTTTATATTTTGCCCCGAGAGAAGATTTAATCATTTAACTAGTTAGAAGTAAGCGTTAACTAATTCTCGTAACGTTTTTCTGCTATTTTGTCGCCAAATGTTTAGGACGTACGCTCACATTTACACTGTAGCTTGCTTGTTAATTTTTATTCAAGTTGTTTTAAGCGTTAATGTGTTTGATTCTGAAGTAATTTATTCACATTTGTGGGTACAGATGGAGAGGCAAATGTCTATGGGCTCCGTTTATATTTTGCCCCGAGAGAAGATTTAATCATTTAACTAGTTAGAAGTAAGCGTTAACTAATTCTCGTAACGTTTTTCTGCTATTTTGTCGCCAAATGTTTAGGACGTACGCTCACATTTACACTGTAGCTTGCTTGTTAATTTTTATTCAAGTTGTTTTAAGTGTTAATGTGTTTGATTCTGAAGTAATTTATTCACATTTGTGGGTACAGATGGAGAGGCAAATGTCTATGGGCTCCAACATGATGGGCATGCAAGGCCCCGCCCACAGCAGCTCATGCTCCTCCCCTCATGTTCCATCCATGCACTCAGAGGCAAAGCTGGTGAGTCAGTCTCACACACACACACACACACACACACACACTTGCATATGTTCCTTCTTGCCTACCCTGTATGATTTGATTTGAGTTCATTTTTATCTTCTGTTATTGTTACAGAACTAGTCACCCGTGTAAGATACACAACACTTGCACGTAGAAGCACAAAAAAGACTTTTCCTTCTCTCTCGTTCTGTCGCTCAAATACATATGCACACACACACATAGACACACACTCACGTCTACAATGTATGCCAGCTTGTCTGATGTATATCGCGATGCCCTGAATATACACTTGTGCCTCTGCTGCTTGTTAGCACTAGTTCAGCATGGTGGTGATCTCATCAGAAACAAAGCAGCCAGTCAGAGCTCTCAGAGACCGAGAGAACAAGAGAAAGACGAAGAGAAAGAAACAGACTGGTGGAGAAAGCAGGAAGGAGGATCTAGTATGGTTTTTACACATTTCATCAATATGTACCGATGACAAACTGATTTATGGCTCTTTAGTAGCAACAGATTTAGTAACATCTGTTAGTGGATGTGACTGCTAAAAAATCTAAACATTGAAAATAATGCACCATTTAGAAAATTCTGTCATTATTTACTTACATTTATGTCATTACAATCCCTATTTTTTTCCCCGTGACACAAAAGGAGATATTTACTGAATGTTCTGGCTGCTTTTTCCATACAGTAATGATGAAGAGAGCTCAAACAGTGTCAAAAAGGTGCCTTTTTTACTTATAAACTACAAAAAAAAGGTGAAATGTATGTTAAAAAAATATTTATCAAAATATAGCATAAAACCATACATGTACATAAGTGATAACAAAAAAGGAAAAGAAAAGAAACAAAGAAAGAAGAAGAAACATTTTTAAAGAAAAAGTTGTCACACAGGGAGTTCTGGGAATGTACTGTAAATGTATAGTTTTCCCCTGTGAGTTTAGCAGTATTTTACTGTAAAATTACATGAAATGTCTCATTAGATCTACAATACTTTTTCATCAAATATTGAATTGACCATTTTACAGTGCTTTGCCATTAAAATAATTATCATTATTTACAGTGTGCCAAACCAATGCGTTCAGTCAAGATGCACAAAGTCAAGTGCAAACAAACATTGCCTTGTGTTTTGAAAAGTCTAAAATTTTAAATGTTATTTGCTGAAAATAACCCAAAAGGCTATTTTGCATTTATTTACATTAAAATATGACTCGCCAAGGGTTTTTTTGTTGTTGTTGTCATCACTATTGAAGCCTGACAGCCCCCATCATCATACCCAGCTAATGGGAAATAACATCTAGTACTTTTTATTCCACGGTGAAAATCCTACATGTTTTGGAACCACATAATGATGAGTAAATGATGACAGAATTTGTATTTTTATGTGAACTCTTCCAGGACCGTTACATCCATCTGCCAGGATTTGTACAGTTACCAAAGATCCCATTTAAGTATGCTCACACACGTTTTATTTGAGTTTCATAGCGGCGGCAAGAGGATCAGGAAGACAGATTTGGTAATTAGATTAAAATCCTCTAATTATACCATGTAATAATCCGGTATTTGTGGATTTGGAATTGGATTTAGGAGTTAATTATTTTGCTCTGAGAAAAAGGGGAAGGAGGAGACTGAAAAACAATACAAGATAAAAGACAGAAAGAGAGAGAGAAAGTGTCTGTACGTCAAAGCATGAGTGATGATTCTGATGGTGGAAAGAGCGTTCGAAGAGCACTTAACTCTCTCTCCTTCTCTCCGTCCCGCTGGAGATTGATCGCCATGTGTATTTTTTAATCCGTTCGTTTGTTGCTATGGTAACGGGCAGGGGGAGCATAATATTACTTTAATGTGCAGTCTTATCTGTCCTCTGGCTGGACTCCAGGCACATCCCCCCTCTCTGCCTCGCTCTCGGCCCTGATTGTAATTGAATTATAAATTCCTTTTTTTTTTCTTTTGCTCTGACACATGAAACCATTTGTTTTAAGCTTTCAAGAGTCACTAAAACAATCTTATAGGAAGAATTAAACAAAGGTCACCACGCCTTTGGATGCTGGATAATTCCATTATCTGTAAGAATGCAAATATATACAGTATATATATATAAAAATGCAGTTCACATGTACTTCAAATTAAATCCTAAAGCGATGAAAAAAAAGATGCCAACATCTAGTGTTCCAACAGTCACTCCACAAAAAACTGAAATGAGTAGTATTTTTGTAAAATAATATTAATAATTATTAATTATATTATTATAGAAAAATAATTAATCATGTATTAGAAAATAATTATGGTCTAAACATACTTAAAACATGATACTTTTACATGAAAAGCAATAATTATGTAAGGTCTTATACACAAACACACACACACACACATATATATATATATATATAGATATATATATATACTGTTAATTGTAATTTTTAAAGACCTTATATATTGCCTTTCATGCAAAAGTATCACGTTTTAAGTATGTTTAGACTATAATTATAATCTTGTTTTTTGTATACTGTATAGTGTAATATAATAAGACCTTTATATATTTTCCTTAGTTTTCCCCCCTAAAGTTTTATTAAAAATAAAACGTAAGGGGGAAAAACAAAGTTTATATATATATATATATATATATATATATATATATATATATAGTTTTATGTATGCTGTATAGTGTAATATAATAAGAACTTTATATATGTTTCTTTTGGTTTTTCCCCCTTAAGTTTTATTTTTAATTAAGTCTTTTCTGATTTAGCAACATTTTACAAAATGACCAAAAAAAA
>NW_015505401.1:1913448-1977729 GCF_001515645.1 Sinocyclocheilus grahami | reverse complement strand
TATATAGATATATATATATACTGTTAATTGTAATTTTTAAAGACCTTATATATTGCCTTTCATGCAAAAGTATCACGTTTTAAGTATGTTTAGACTATAATTATAATCTTGTTTTTTGTATACTGTATAGTGTAATATAATAAGACCTTTATATATTTTCCTTAGTTTTCCCCCCTAAAGTTTTATTAAAAATAAAACGTAAGGGGGAAAAACAAAGTTTATATATATATATATATATATATATATATATATATATATATATATATAGTTTTATGTATGCTGTATAGTGTAATATAATAAGAACTTTATATATGTTTCTTTTGGTTTTTCCCCCTTAAGTTTTATTTTTAATTAAGTCTTTTTAGATTTAGCAACATTTTACAAAATGACCAAAAAAAAATCTATTTCCCTGTTTGGGAATAAAAAAGAAAAAGAAAAAACAAAACAAAAATAATAGTATTATCTGGAAACAAGTCTAAATAATTTACATAATTATGCTTCTCTTTAGATTTTTTGATATTTTACTATATAACAACACTAATAATTTTGTTCAGTGCAAGATTTTTCTTTAATTTTTTTTCTTCTTTTTTTGTTGTAAAAACTATGGCATCTGCGCTTACCCAGCTTGGATAATGGTAACCGTTGCTATCAGGTGACCTGTTCTGGGGTGATCGGATCCCAGCCCGGCCCTGCCCAGCCCAGTCCAGCACAACCAGCCCTAATCTCGTTATACAGAGATGTTGACTTATTCCAAATGGGAAATATCTCCCCCAACTGTAACCTCATACCCAACCCTCAGCCACAAGAGAGAGAGGGTCAAACTAGAGAACATGAAGAAAGCGAGAGACGGAGGAAAGTGGAAGTCTGTGTATGTGAGAAAGACAGCAAGAGAGTATGTGAGGCGATAGTATGTTGGATGGTGGATCAGTGTGCATATGTGTGTGTGTGTGTGTGTGTGTGTGTGTCTGTGCTCTATGGCCGAAGAAGCCAAATTGATTTTGTGGTGGGCCAGGGGGTCTCCGGAGGGAAAAAAACTGCTAAAAGTGCTTTTGTTCCCACAGGGCTGCAGTCGGATCATCACACACACACACACACACACACACACAGTGCCGTGCTGTCTTCATACTCTGTGGTTAAGGTGTCATTTATCTCAGGCCAGATGTGGATGAGCAGGCTCTTGTGTTTGTGGCTGTTTTGCTCTTGGGCCGAGCAGCAGAATATTTATTATTAATGATCACTGATGATACGTTTCGGATATCCAGTTGTTTGATGTGCTAGGCAGATGTAGTTGCTCTGTTGATAAAGTGGGAGTGAATTACAGTATAATTCTCTCTCCATTTACTCTATGATATATTTTCATAGACATACTCAACAACAAGCTACATAACCAAACAGCACATGTGCTCTGTGCCCGGTCATTATGTTTTTCCTCCACATGCTGTGTTTTGATACATCTAAGATCTGGTGTCTGTGGAAAAGGAAGCACAAACGCTCTTATCAGAGAGAGGAAAAGGCCTGTGTATGTGCCAGCTGAACCTTGTCAAACTCAGTGCAGATCCACTTTCAGTTCCACCACTGTTTTGGCATGTGCAGGCTTTCGAGAGAAAAGTCCCTATGAGTTTTATGGCAGTTATACACTGTATACAGCTTACAGCTTCATTTGAAACATTAGCATGTAAATATTTGCTTAGAGCTGTAAACGAAGGGAACTGTGAGACAGAATACGAGAATATCCTTTTCTTATTCAGTGTTTTTGTCTTGTTTTTTTTAAGAAAAATACTATACATAACTGAAAATAAGTGGACATTGTAAATAATAGGTTTGACAAAGCCAATTAATTCCAGTAAAGACACGTTTTTAGATGTAATATTTACATGTGAAAAAATTTGAGTTTGAGAAAAAATGCAGGACTCGATTGAAATGTTAAAAATGACCATTCTATAACAGGATAGAGACAAAAATCGAGTTTAACTTAACTTTATCCAATGGCCTAAGTATCATCAGATGTAATAGAAAGGTCCTCAGGAGAAGGATTTAGTTTTTTTTCTGTGCCAATTTTTAAAGCTTTTCTTTTTGCGTTGGAAGTGTGACTTTTATTTAAATGAAAAAAAAATTTTTTTCATGTGATTCATTTGCAAATTATTTATTTCTATTTTAGTAAATATAATGTAAAACAAGTACATAAAATTGTATTTTAGCAATTGTTATGCATGTGTTTGTACTATCCTTTATAAATCTGGTTTATCTTTAAAATTCTGTTTCTTTTTTTTTTTATTAACAAGTACAAAGACAAACCAAACAAGCCAGGAATATGAGTTAAGAATGCAAATAGAGTTTTTTTATTGCATATTTAAAATTAAATTTACTTGAAAGCAAATTAAAACATAAAAAATTAAAACATATTAAGATGTGTTTACAGTATTGAATATTTTCTCAGATTTTCCCCACTTGTTTTAAGTATAAATTCCACCAAATGTATTATTTCACATTTTTAAAAAAAGCCAATCTGCAAATGTGCATGGAAAGAAATGGAAGTGGTTTGACTCTAATTTCATGAAGAAATATAAAAATACAAAATAACCTAATTATGCAAAGAATCTAAAGTTGAATATTTGCAAGGGTATTTTCTTATAGCAGCTCTTGACCAGGAACTGAAAATCTACGACTTCTGCTTGGAATGTTAGTCTCACTATTCATGCCAGTGACAGTTAAAAACAATCTGTGGTTCTTTGTTTTATCGCGGGGTAATTATCCGTTGTTTACATTGTTACCAAGGATGATAAATTTGTCACTAAGCGTCAGACTAGGTGGTGAGGTTTTTTTATGAGATAAACAATACTATATGTTCCTGCTCTGTTTCTCCGAGGCCCTTGCGCTGGCACACGTCGCTCAGATGACATAATCCTTGGCATGCTCTAAATGTACTCGTTTTTTTACTTGAGCTGTGGAAAAAAAAGGAACCTTTCTTAAAGAAACATTTTACAGAGGGATACAGCTATCAAAGTGATGTAAAGTTTTTATGTGAGTGCTGGAGATTCAGGCTTATGTAATCGCACCCTCATTCATCCACAGAGGATCAGAACTGATCGCAAAAGTATTCAGATGCAGGCATACTTGAAGCAAAATTTGCATTTTGTAAATTTTTTTTAAAATCTATAATTGTGATGGGTTACACTCTTTTATAAAAATATTTTGTGGTTTTGCTTATAATTATACAATTTTAGTATTTTTATTTGTGATTAGGATCAATGCCATGTTGCTTTTTTTATCTGAATCTCTTCATTTATTCAAAAATACATAAAAAATATGATTGATTCATACATACAATGACCTGAATACACCTCTGCCGTGATGAGTACGTGTATAATTTTGGAATAAAAATGTATTTTGATATTTCTAGAGAGCATAAATGTTAGTGATATAACTGCCCTGATATGATAATGAAAAGAAATCCTTAAAAGAAAAATAGTTTGGCATAATATTTTATTATATTATAATATTTATTATATATAATTATATTTATTATTATTAGAAAAAAGTGGGGTCTTTTTTGTTTTTGTTTTTCAAAACTAATTGGTGAATTAATAATTTAATGCTTGATTACTTGATCGTTAAACCACGTGTTTTTGAAATTAACCAAAAACAATATAAATACAAAGAGTACATTTCAAGAACTTGGCAGATGTGTTTTCAGCTTTATTTTTATAATATTTTTTGATGTGGATCTTTCATGTAAATTCCCCATTACTTACATACATTTTTCAAATATCTAAAAAAAAAAAAATCTTAGAGTACTTTTTTACATGAAAATACGTCATCAGTATTTCTACTTTAAATTTTTGCATTTAATTTGATGTTACTTGCCATTTATTTGTAATTGTTTGTGAACTTTATTAGTCATTTGTGAGTGAAAGTTGTTTCAGCATACGTATGTATTATGTCTATATGGAAACTGTAATGTACAGTCATACCTTGTGCTGTAAATGTGGGATATACAATTATGTAACCTAATTTTAAATCTCATGCGCAATTTCAGACTAATTTCAATGACTCAGAATTTCTGCTTTATTGAATTATGTAATTTCACAGTCTCAATCAGTGGAAGGTCACATTAAGTTATGAGCCCTTTACTGAAGAGACACCTGCAGCTGGTGCACAGGTTGTGTGTGAAGCTCTGTTTGCCCAATGACAATCTAAATCCATGTTTTGTAAGCAATATCTGTATGAAAGGTGGCATTGTTGGGAGACGATGTGATAGGAGAGGGGTGATGAGCTAACGCACAGCTGAAAGCAGCCACACTGCGTAGCCCGACCATTACACATGTTATCATACAGAGAAAGAGGGAGGGAGAAACTAAATCCTTTGTTTAACCATTTAAAATGAGTTTAACGCTCATCAGAATGGCTGCATATCATATAGGCTATGTCTAAAATCCCATTTAACGTAATTCATTTTACTCTTGTTTTTATGCGCCTAAATCACAATTGCTTAATCTAAGTTAATTTCAAGAGGCAGAACTACTTTTAGCTTCATTGTGCTTGCAGTCTTTTCTTGTGAATGCAACATAAGGATTATGTTGTTCAACCAGTGCATTTACAATGCACAATTGTGGTTCTCATTGAGTGGATGGGGGGGATGGAGAACTTCTAGAGTGCATGTGTTGTTATAGCTGTATGAGCGTCCAGCCTTTTGGGTAACGGTTCAGAGGCCACCAGTGGGTCCACATCACAGTAGAGTTTAGCTGGGTAAACCGGTCACATTTTGTAAGATGATCACCAAAAAACACCATTTAAGGCCTTGTTTAAATGAAGGAAACTGTAGAGTTCCCTGCTTTGGCTGACAAAAGCATCTTAGTAATGTGTAGTGTTTCGTCAGAACTAATATAGAATTGTCCTGTATTGAAGGAAGCAGAATTATGTTCAGAACTACATCCATAAAGGCATGGAGTCCCGTGTTTTAGCATTTTAGCATTAACAGCTAAGAGCGCTAAGAGAACGTTTATTGCATTTGAACCAGTTTTGTTTGTAAGTGTCAATAAAATGACACCTTAGTGAAATATGAACACATTTTGTGGGGTTCTATCAATGGTTGCTTGTATTACATGGACCTTACTACTTGATAGCAAGGAAAAGATGAAGGCAGCTCAGCTAGCTACTAGCATACACTGTGATAGAACTGTGTAGCATTCCCTTGTGAAAAAAAGAAGCCTATACTTTTAAAAAAGAGAAATAATAATTTACAGAAATTCTATTTTTTGGAGAATATACTTAAGTGTTGAATGAATGCAATGTTTTTGGACACTTAATGGCATGTTAAATGCAGTTAAAGGAAAGTGTATTATAGTTTAAATGTATATTAAATGCAATTATAGTTGAACATAAGAGTGCTTTTTCACCAAATTAAGTAGGACTTAAGTATGTATAATTTCATAATTACACTGTAAAAAAAATTATATGGAAAAAACAGAACTGGCAGCTGTGGTTGCCAGAATTTTACCGTAAAAAATATGGTAGCAACCTTTCAGGTTTTACAGATTTTACAGATTTTTTTCACTTCCAAACGCTGTATATTACCGTAAAATTACATGTAATGTCCAATACAGTTTTTTCACCATATATAGTAGGGGAACTTACCGTTAACCAACTAATAGGTTTATTATTTTTTTAATATACTTTTAAGATTGTAAGTACACCGCAAGTGCACATTCAATACATTGAAGCACACTTCTTGTAGTTCAACAGTGCGGTCAAATGTATGTTTATTTTGTAACTAATTTGATATTTCCTTAACTATACATTTACAGTATAGGCACACATAAAATAAACGTCTCTTTTTCCTGAATCTGCACTTCAAATTAAGATTTGCTAAAACTAAGTTCCTCAACGAACGACCAAAGCTTTATTTAGAGAGCTGTAGCTGATACCTTTATTTGTCTAAATGCAACACATGCTAATACATTTCAATGCTAAAGACATTAACCTACCTGTCTTTTCCTCTTTGAAGTTAAGGACCCTCAGTACTCGCAGATCCACACCATGAGTGCAATCACTCTGTTTTTACAACTGTTTGACCCTGAAATGTTTCAAATGGTGTTTGTTGAATACACTGTGTAAGTAATACAGGTTGATTGGGAAGGCTGGAGCCTCTTTCATTTCATGCTGTGCTGTATTTACATGGTAAAGTGATGGATGTCTGTGTCTGCAGTTGCACTCGCGTTGATTAGCTCGTCTGCGGAGCTGATTGTGTCTGCTTTTGTTAGATGATCCTGATTGGGTTCTGGAGCTATTACCCAACCTGCCATTCAGGGGAGGCTTCAGAGGAGATTTCTGGAGCTGAGCTGCTTTAAGTTGTTTGAATTCAGTATTTAAAGAGCTTGTGTCATTAAAAACAGCATAGCTACTAAAAATGGGTGTAGAATTTAGAAATGGTTAGTAAATTTCATTTACATTTATGCATTTAGCAAACATTTTTATTAAAACTGACTTTGGATATTTATCAGTTCTTGCTTTCCCTGGGAATTGAACCCATGCCATTGGTGTTGCTCTACTGTTTGAGCTACAGGAAGGAAATTGATTGAAAAATTACACAGAAATGGCAAGTAACACATTAAGTTAAACATGGATTTCTGAAATAGAAAATGAAAATACTGAAATATTATTTATTTTGTAAAATATACTTCAGTAATCTTTTATTTACAGCTTAATTTTTTTTACAGTGTATGACTTTAAAATGTACATATTTTCTTATACTTTTTTACAACAAGGGGCAATTTTTGACATTAGTTAATGCTTTAGATATCATGAGCAATGAATGAACAACATGTTAAAAATTAGTTTATTGACGATATCCAGTTGAATTAAATCAGTATTATTCCCTGTTAGTTCATATCTAATGCATAAATTACTATAAATAAATTGAATCTTATTCTAAAATGTTAATAAAAATGTTCATTGTTTTTCATTAAAACATAATTCCTAATTAAATAATTAAACATGATTAAAACATAACATAACTTCTCTCTGTTAAGTGTTTTTTTTCATCATATCCCACTTTTCTCAATCCAGTGAATTCCCAGTAGATAAATTCTAGTCCCGACCTAAATATTTTCCGACGCAATATTCTGCTTCACTCTGAAATGTCACATGTTAGAAGTTAAATGCATTTTTTGTGCTATGTTTTAACCTTTTAAAGTTTAAACTATTTCAACATCCTGAAGTTTGAAGAATGAATGTCCTTATTTTATTTGCCACGTGTCTGCTTGTAGTTTTTTGCCTTCCCGCTGTCATTCTTCCCATTAACTGCATCATATATAAAATTCCTGCTCTGTGACAAAATGCAATGTAAAGCCAAATTAAATTGGTTCCAAATGATTAGCCTGGCAAAGCTGACACAGACCCACAGTTGTGCCAAACAGCGCAGTCTGACGGCAGCGCTACCACCAAACGGATTGCCTCTCCCAGCTCAGAAACCCTCCCATAAGAAATCAGTTAAGTGGTCCCCAGCTCGCAGCCGCTGGCAGGGTCTTGCTTCAGGGGGCGAGAAGGGAGTGGGGGTGGGGGTTGTTAAAAATGAACTAATGGGCGGTGTGGTGCAGGAATGGGGCATGTGCGGCGAGGCACAGCAGGGCCTGGACGCGGAGAGACGAGGGCAGGACCCTTATTGAGTCTGGCATCAGTATTCAGGGGGAACTGGGAGAAATAGATTGGCGTCTCGTACCTTGGATTCTTCAGAGTGCAGGAACCAGTGCCAGGAAAATTACAGCTCAGATTTATGCAATGAGGGAGAGTGAACATAAAGCACAGTACAGACCCAGAGGGCTCAAGGACTCAAGAGTTAGTGGCTGAGACGTTGAATCTATGGGACTCTAGTGCAGGATACTTTATACCTCTGATTTCAACCTCCTCTGTGGTGGGAAACGACTGTAAAATAGCACAGCCGTGACTAGTACGGATAGTATAAAAGGATAAAATCACATTTTGCCATAACATATTGTTATATTATACTTAATGGAAATGTCAGTTTAACACATTACAGTTTATTAAAAATAAATATATTATAAATAATGTGTGAATTTGATGAATAATTAATTTGATTAAAATATGTTTTTAACTTTGTTAAAAAAATACAGTAAAAGCAGCAACACTGTGAAATATTGCAATTCAAAATAAGTTTTCTATTTTAATGTATTTTAAAATATATTTTTTCTATGATAGCAAAGCTGAATTTTCATTAGTCATTATTCCACTGTTCAGTGTCAAATCTTCACTCGTGCTCAAGAAATATTTCTTTATTATCATCAACGTTGAAAACAGTTTTTTTTGATGAATAGAATGCTCAAAAGACTAGCTTTCTTCACATAAACTACTTAGACTAGTCTTAAAAGTTAGCCATCTGATTTTTTTCTTCACGACTGGTCATAACTTTTTTAATTCAGTTACAAAAAATGGTATATTGGTCTAATTTGAATCTGAAAAGTAACACTGATTACCTCTTGGTTAACTGCTAGTTAGTCATTCTAGTTCTTAAGTCACAGTCTTAAAATTGTGTACAAAAGTTTATGCAACTGGCCCCAGCATTTATATAAAATATGCATTTATAACAGTGCAAAAGTCTTTCATGACACGTTTGATCAATTTAGAAGCAATTATGTATAATTCATTTTAGTTTTTTTTTAAAAATAATTTACTTGTAACACATTTAATCATAATATAAATCTTTAATATGAAATATCATGTAAGTATACCCCTAATTTTACAGATTTTTATGAAACCAAGAGCTCCAACTTTCTGGTTCATGTTGGAAGGAGAGAGAACAATCTCACGGTTTATAAAGTGTAATCGTTACAGGCAAGGAACAGGAGAGAGATGAAAGGAAACAGAGAAGAAAAGGAACAACACAGAAAGAGATTGACAGAAAAAGTATTAGACAGGTAGAGCTGTCACTGATATGGTTTAGAGTGAGTTTAGTTGGCAGCAAGTCTGGCAGACAGCAGACAAGCTCTTTCTGGCACAACACACACACACACACTGTCCTGCTCCACTTCTACCCAGGGGCTCCCTCTTGCCTCTGACCTCATTCACTTTGATTTACTCCTTCAGCAGCAGGTGTAGCCCTCCCACTCTCATTACACTCTTTTATTGATATGAAGTCATTCCTCCGTCTGCAGAAAGCTGAGTCTGTTGTCAAGATGCACCTTGATGCACTCGCGATGATATCACTCAAACACGAGTGTCACGAAGGAAGAGGCAATTAATAAATACCATTAATGTGCAATTACCCATCATGCCTCAGGCTTTGTGAAAGACATGACTGAGTGAGAGAAATGAGAGGTCAGAAAGGAGAGGCTAAAGATCAGCGATGAAACGGAGAAGGATTTTAAACGATTGCTGCTCTTATGACTGTGGACAGACGGACATTGCAGGATATCTGTGTGGATATCACATGAACGAAACCTGATAGATCATCGTCTGGGCTCTATTGAGCTATATTATGTTTTATATCGCTTAAAATATCTGATGATTGATTTGTAGAAGGAAAGGAACAGAATGAGAAAGATTGCGGGTCATTTCTCAAGATGCTGTGGAGGATGTTATCCATGTCCAGACATATTCCACTAGTGTTGTGTTGCCACATTTTCACAATTTTCATACAATTTGAAGCTTGTTGTGGCCAAGAATCATCACATACTGGCCAAATACAGTTACAACTTTTTTTCGCCTATATATAAAGGGGAAAAAAGTAGTAACTGTAGTTGGCCAGTTTTTTTTATTTTTAAACAGTATACAGTATATATATATATATATATATAAAGAAAAATGTCTAGAAACATTGGCCTTTCTCAGACAGGCAGTAAAAGATTTTTGGACCATCCAACGTAAATATGTATTTGTTATCTAAAAAGGGGAATAAGACACTAAAAAATTTTTTTTTTAATCCTTTTTTATTTTTTATTTTGCTTGTTTTTGTGTCTTTGTTTGAACGTTGAAATTTGGTGTTTCATGTGTTTTTAGACATATGTCATGCTTTGTGTGATGAGTAGAAAATCACTATTTTTCATATTGACCAGTAGGTGGCACTTGTTGCAATAAAGGTTCGAATAGACTACACAACTTACTGTATGCAAGAATTTTTGCTCTGAGGGGGCATCTTTGAGCCTTCAGCAGTTTTCAACTAAAAATCGAAAACATTTTATGCATTTTGGCTGTTCATTTACACAATAATGGCATTTTGGGAGCCTAAAAACGCAGTCTTGAAAATGACATGAATTTTTGCCAACAGTGGCATCATGCACATGCATTTTACGTGTTCAGTCTGCAGGTATGTGTTCAGGTGCGTAGTGTTTCTTTGGAAAGTGACATTGCCAACAACTTGCGTGTTATGTATTATAGTAGTTTTTCCAGATCCATGTGAACAGGGATCGTTTTAACAATGTTGTCGCCTACAGTATATGTAAAGCTTTTCAAAAACACAAAGGAAAAACTTTTCAATTTTTAGTACATTGTTGTCGTGTAAACGTGCCCTAAGGGCTACAAACAAAACTCTTTGAGTATCTTTCAAAAGATTTAACTTGGCAAATCCAATGATTAGCTTTTGCAACCAGCCAATCAGATTAGAGCTTGCCAGATAATGAAAGTCCTTTTCAGTTTTTCAATGACCAATTCTTAAACTTTTACATTCTTTCCCCACCTTTCTTTGGTTGCATCTCATCTCACACAGGTGCTTCACACACTTCTCTCAGTTGTGAATCAGTTCAGGAGAGTTTACCTCTAAAGGACAGCTTCTCAACAGGCCAACACTTGTGTTATGGTAATGACTGTTTTCCCCAGGTTTTGCAGTGCCAGCGTGCAAGAGAGCACTATCATTACAGGCTAATACAGCTGCTGTTTCAGCTCTGAGGGCTCGACTCTAATGTCTGTTTACACCTCATTACGAAAGGCAGATGAGACCTACTCAGTGACACACATCAGCACTGATCTGGGTTCTCAGCGCACGTCATAAGAGATTATGAACACGTAACATAAATAGGTTATATTACAAGCCTCCCTGCACCGTTCATTTCTACCTGCCAGATTTGGAAGAGAAAGTTTTCCTTGAAGTACTTAGGTGAGAGTACTTTCATTTTTATTCGTTTCTGCTCATGCTACATTATTGACAAGTCTAGTTTTGGTTGGAAGTGTAAAGAATGAATAATCTTAGGTTAATGCTTAACAAATGTGATCTGAACTTTCTAGTTTTGATGTGTCCGTTTTTTGCCCCGTCGAGTGACTAATGGTTTCAGGTTTTTTCTGGGTTTCTGCCAAAAGCAGAGCAGGTTTTAACGGTTTGATTGATGTTTACTAAAAGCTTTAAAGAATGAAATGTCTGTCTGATAAGTGTGCTGCTGGGGTTTTTTTGGTAGCTGATTACTTGCTCTATATCCTTGCTCTATATTTAATTGGCATTTCTGACTTCTCTTCTTACATATAGAGTGCAACAATTGGGTTCCAGAAGTAAAAACTCCATTCGTTTTCTCCATAAGGAAAGTGATTTTTAATAATAACTTAGATAACCAAACCTTAGACAGACCTACTGAATTAACAGGTTGTTAATTGGTGGTATATGCTTTTGTTGAAGCCATCCATTCACATTATTTCAAATTATTTTTAAAATGCTGAATTTGTGGTGAAAAACTACATTACCCATGATACTGTACAGAAGATTCCACCAATTAAAGGCTTGCGCTGAGCAAATTGCGCCGAAAGAACTTGCAGGGAACAGCCACTCCCATAAAACACCGCAAATGACGTAATCGAGTCTCGCTATGCTGTCAAAATACTTAAATATTTGTGTATATATGTGCATATTTTGCAATAAACTTAAAATACATTGCTTCTACAGCATATAGTTTTGATTTGATTGTAGTGCTTCACGGGATTGTAGTTCTTTCACTCACTAAAGCAGTTAAGTACTTGTAACTTGTCTTTTTGTCCAATACTTCAAATAAAAGTTTGTAATGTTATGATTCACCTCATAGCTGGTTGGATTGGTTCATGGCTTATAACGCTTTAACAAAATATTTTTTAATATCTCGATGGGAAAAATGGCTGGAAAAAATATGGGCTGGCACTAATGCACTCTATTTCATCAAGTGTTTTAGCACAAAGCTTGTGTATTCCAAATTACTTGTGTGTGTATAGTGGTTACTAGGTATCTGTTAAGTGTGTACTTCCTGCTTTGTGCCGTCTCTTTCAGCCTGTTGTGGCTCATTTGGCCTCTGACCCTGTGCAGCACTCTGGGACCCTGCTCAGAGCCAGACTGATTACATTAGAGCACTGATAGTGGACCCTCTCCCTACGCCCCACAAATGATGGATGGATGGCTCTTCCTGTGGAAGAGAAAGAACAAGAGATACTCCAATGCCCCCCTTCTCACTTCCTCCCTCCATCCACAGCTGGCCCAGTGCCAAACTGAGCTTTATACGATGAGGCCCCGTGCTTGTCCCCTCTCTTAGCGCGGCATGGCCCCAGACAGAGGCATTCCACTGTGTGGGAACTCAGTGCAATCTGCGCGGACAAGAGGGAGGGAGAGATAGGTGCACAGCTGCCCAGGTCCAATCAAAGCGAGAGTGGTGTTGATTGACAGGTGGCGCAATCAGTCAGAGGTGTTTCTGTGACCCCAGTATGTCAAGTATGTTAATGGATGAAAGATGGTCCCTTGGCTCCTGTGATTCTGATACAATCCATCTTGGTACACATATTAGAGACTAATACAGATGTCACGTTTTTTAGTGAAGGGAGTTAGATGCAGTATGTTAGATAAGACTCCATGTCTGATGGTTTTGAACTGTTGCTCATTTTAGCCATGAACAACTTGAACTTTTTAACCATTTCTTGTGCTGTGCTGGAAAAGATGCAACATTTCAAAATTCAGTAAAAATATTTAAATATTAAAGTGTCCAAATATGATTTAATTGCATTAGATAGAACATCAAACTGTACCTAGTATATTTAAAATACATTTATTTCATACTAAGTATAGTTCAAATCTATTAACATATTTACTGACATATCGCTCGAGACTTACTGATATAAAAATTAATTTTAATCAAAAAAGGACACTTAGAAACTCCAAAAGGACACCAAAGAACCAAATGATATAAGGATCCTATATAAGCATTACATTACATTTAGTCATTTAGCAGATGCTTTTATCCAAAGCGACTAACAAATGAGGACAATGGAAGCAATCAAAATCAACAAAAGAGCAATGATATGCAAGTGCTATAACAAGGCTCAGTTAGCTTAATGGAGTATACACCTAACAAGGTTTTTTTTTAAATCATATAATAAATAAAAAGAAAAAAAATCAGAATTTTATAGTATGTGTACAGTGCAACAGCAATGAGCTTTTTTACATTTTAGAGAAGTCAAGTTGCAATACCGAGCAGGACCACATGGAGATGCCAAAAAAGCCCAAACCAATCGCCTGCTGACTGCATATATCTACTACAGTGCACGGATCCATTCAGAATAACTAAACACAGCAACATAAACATGACAAATCAAAACATTATCGTGAATGTGTGTGGAAACAACGCACGGAATGTACGGAAATGTCTGTGCCTGTGCATAAATACAATGTGCGATCAGTGCGTCAAGAGCACTCATACACGCATTAATATAATGGACTCACACGTGCTTACTGTACGACTCCTGTACGCCACCGCAATCGTCTTTACCTTGATTGTAGTCTTCATCTATCAAAACTTTACTAGCGAGACTGGTTATCCAGTTGGGAAAATGTAGTTTGCGTCTCATCTGGCCATACAGCAGTGGGATGTGTTGACAATCCGTTCAGTCTGTACTTCACACAGCGCAAGGTGTGAGGGCTCGCGCACTTCAGAGACAATCACAGAATATGACAGAGCTCGTGTTTAAAAGCGAAACATACTGGAATGAATAATTCACTGAAAACGCAATGCGAGTCTCTATTCTCTCTGCAATTTCTGATGTAATCAGCCTGGTTTCCTTTATATTAGCATTTTTTTGGACGGTTTGTTTGAATGCATTTGCTTACTGGATCATTGGACTGAAAACTTTCCCAGAGTTTAGCAGTTTAAAATGTTCTGATCGCAAACAGAGAAGCACAATTGGGTTAAAGGGTTAGAATAGAAATTGTGCTTCAGTAATTTTGTGTTAAATTATTTTAAAGCATTAAGGATTGTAAAATTAATCGCATGCGTTGACAGCCCTAATGTGTATATATATATATATATATATATATATATATATATATATATATATATCACTAGGGATGTGGCACCGTCATGCAAAATGTTCTTAGTCATTTTATTATTTCTTTGACATTGTGTATAGCATATATGTGACCCTGGCCCACAAAACCAGTCTTAAGTAGAACGGGTATATTTGTAGCAATAGCCAACAATACACTGTATGGGTCAAAATTATCGATTTCTTCTTTTATGCCAAAGATCATTAGGATATTAAGGAAAGATCATATTCCATGAAGATATTTTGTAAATTTCCTACCATAAATATATCTTAATTTTTGATTAGTAATATGCATTGCTAAGAACTTCATTTGGACAACTTTAAAGGCGATTTTCTCTATATTTAGATTTTTTTGCACCCTCAGATTCCAGATTTTCAAATAGTTATAGCCAGATAGTGTCCATCCTAACATCAATAGAAAGCTTATTTATTCAGATTATGTATAAATCTCAATTTTAAAAAACTTGCGCATCTGGCCATACAGCAGTGGGATGTGTTGACAATCCGTTCAGTCTGTACTTCACACAGCGCAAGGTGTGAGGGCTCGCGCACTTCAGAGACAATCACAGAATATGACAGAGCTCGTGTTTAAAAGCGAAACATACTGGAATGAATAATTCACTGAAAACGCAATGCGAGTCTCTATTCTCTCTGCAATTTCTGATGTAATCAGCCTGGTTTCCTTTATATTAGCACTATTTTGGACGGATTGTTTGAATGCATTTGCTTACTGGATCATTGGACTGAAAACTTTCCCAGAGTTTAGCAGTTTAAAATGTTCTGATCGCAAACAGAGAAGCACAATTGGGTTAAAGGGTTAGAATAGAAATTGTGCTTCAGTAATTTTGTGTTAAATTATTTTAAAGCATTAAGGATTGTAAAATTAATCGCATGCGTTGACAGCCCTAATGTGTATATATATATATATATATATATATATATATATATATATCACTAGGGATGTGGCACCGTCATGCAAAATGTTCTTAGTCATTTTATTATTTCTTTGACATTGTGTATAGCATATATGTGACCCTGGCCCACAAAACCAGTCTTAAGTAGAACGGGTATATTTGTAGCAATAGCCAACAATACACTGTATGGGTCAAAATTATCGATTTCTTCTTTTATGCCAAAGATCATTAGGATATTAAGGTCCTGTGATTCTGATACAATCCATCTTGGTACACATATTAGAGACTAATACAGATGTCACGTTTTTTAGTGAAGGGAGTTAGATGCAGTATGTTAGATAAGACTCCATGTCTGATGGTTTTGAACTGTTGCTCATTTTAGCCATGAACAACTTGAACTTTTTAACCATTTCTTGTGCTGTGCTGGAAAAGATGCAACATTTCAAAATTCAGTAAAAATATTTAAATATTAAAGTGTCCAAATATGATTTAATTGCATTAGATAGAACATCAAACTGTACCTAGTATATTTAAAATACATTTATTTCATACTAAGTATAGTTCAAATCTATTAACATATTTACTGACATATCGCTCGAGACTTACTGATATAAAAATTAATTTTAATTTTTAATTATAAATATTCTTAATAACAAACCTAAAATGTGTTTTAATGTCGCTGTTGATAAGCATTGTATAATATCAGTCTTTAAATGTAAGATATTTAAAGTGTACCTGAAGTATACTTACAATAGTTACACTTTAGCACAGTCAAATATACTTCACTATATATTTAGTTGGACTTCAGCTCTACTTTCGCACAATTAAAGTGCACAAAATTAGATTTAGCAGACTTTAAATATACCAATTTAGCATGCTAAAAGTACAATTGCAGGGTATTTTAATTAAATACATAATATGAAAATGTAGTATACTTAGCATGAAATAAATGTACTGTATTTAAAATACATTTTAGCATATATATATATCACTAGGGATGTGGCACCGTCATGCAAAATGTTCTTAGTCATTTTATTATTTCTTTGACATTGTGTATAGCATATATGTGACCCTGGCCCACAAAACCAGTCTTAAGTAGAACGGGTATATTTGTAGCAATAGCCAACAATACACTGTATGGGTCAAAATTATCGATTTCTTCTTTTATGCCAAAGATCATTAGGATATTAAGGAAAGATCATATTCCATGAAGATATTTTGTAAATTTCCTACCATAAATATATCTTAATTTTTGATTAGTAATATGCATTGCTAAGAACTTCATTTGGACAACTTTAAAGGCGATTTTCTCTATATTTAGATTTTTTTGCACCCTCAGATTCCAGATTTTCAAATAGTTATAGCCAGATAGTGTCCATCCTAACATCAATAGAAAGCTTATTTATTCAGATTATGTATAAATCTCAATTTTAAAAAACTTATCTTTATGACTGGTTTTCCAGGGTCACGTATACTGTATGTACACAAAGGTAACTAAACTAGACACAGGTGACACTAATGAGTAGAGTAACTATGGTAAGGTTAAATCAAGAACTAAACTGAACACAGGAAATAGAAACACAGAAATGAAAAAGCTACTAAACTAAACATAACCCAGGTTATTTGTATATGTTTGGCTTTGCAAAATGCACAACCGGTTACTGTTGGGGTTGGCTGTGGTGTCTAATGCTCTCCAAAGATACATTTCAAAAATACAGTAAAACAGTAATATTGGGAATTATTACTACAATTTAAAGTAGCTGTTTTCTATTTTAATATATTTAAAAATGCCATTTATTCCTGTGATGGCAAAGCTAATTTTTCAGCAGTCGCCAGTGTCACATGATCCTTCAAAAATGATTCTAATATGCTAATTTGGCGCTCAAGAAACATTTTTTTTTTTTCTCATTAGTGTTGAAAACAGTTGTTCTGCTTAATATTTTCATGGAAACTGTGACACATTTTGTTCAGGATTCTGTTTTGAATTTTGTAACAATGATCAATATCTTTTAAATAGTGTCCATTTACTTTTTTGGCTATTGTGTAAATAAAGTTACATTTTAAAAAGGCAAAACCAGCTACTTTTGGTCCTTTTTACCACAACATAAAATCCCGACATAAAAATCATACACTAGACATATCATACTCAGGGGAACAAAAGGTTTAGGTGCCTCGTGGCTGTCAGTGTTTTCTTAACAGAAAGTGTTTTGCATGCTGCAGCAGAAATGTTGATTAAGGAAATGGTGGGTCATTACTGCTGCATTGGCAAAGGTTAGGGTGGATTAAGATGCAGCGGGTGGGTGAAAACAGCGTTAATGCCAGTTAAGGCAGCAGTAAGGGTGGGTAGGTTAGTGCTTGTGTATTTGGCAGCAAGTGTGTGAAGGCAGAAAGCACTGGCAGCTCCAGCAGTCAGGCAGGGACGGTATGGCTTGGCTTGGAGAGTTGAAGAGCCAGCAACTTATCAAATCTATTTGAGTTTTGTTTTGGTAAATAGCAACTAGGATGATTCAGAGAATAAAACATCTCGAAAAAAAAAAAGACATCTCACAGGTTGACCAGCTTGAGAAGAAAGGGATGCTGTGCTCTGGTTTGTGCCTTGGCACTCACATACGGTCCAGCTGGCTATGACTCTCATAGAGTGAATGTGTTGCCTGTTACAAACACACAGCTCTGGACACTGGCCTCTCTGACCGACAACATCTGGAGCGTGTGGGAGAACAGGAGCGTGGCAGGGACATGTCTGATTTTTTCTGTCATTCTTTTGGATTTGTTTGTGAAAACTTATGAGATTTAAATTACTTAACGGTAATATTTCTCTCTCCTGGCCGGGATTTCTAAATTGCCTAAAATGTCCAGTGTTTTGGCTTTGTTTTCTTATTGTTTTCATACTTACTGAAGGTAATGACTTAAAAGTAGCTTGACCAATAGCATGCAGGCATTGTACATAATCGACCAATCGTGGCGTGCGAGAAGGTGAGATCTACAGAGAAAGGTCAAAGCAATGTAATACGTGTAAATATAATGTATGAGGACTGTACAAAGCACGTCAATAGGAGAACAAAACTAAAAGTGACTTTAAATATGTAAATGTATTTGTAGTATACTTAGCATTTCAAATACATTTTAGTTTATTTTTGTTCACTAGGGCAGACAGGGCCTGTCCAGAAAAAGGAGGACATATGGTTACCCTATTCCTTCTATATAAATGTAGGCTACACAAAGAAGTGAATAGTAATTTTGTAAAACGTGTAAAATGATGTACATTTACATGAGATACTGAAATACTGAAAGCCTACAAACTTTTATTTTACATGGAGTGGGTTGCCTCAAATCCAGCTAGACCAGCTGATGTGATAATTACAGTATGTTTATAACCCCTTGTATTATTAAAAACTTAATTGTGACTGACTAAGGCCCCGTCCACACGGAGACGTTTAGCTGTATACGCAAAAATTTTGTGTCGTATTGGCGTTTCGTCCACACGGATCCAACCAAGTCGTCTTCTCCGTTTTTAGTGTATCTCTGTGGCAGAATTACAGCTCCACATGCTGGTCTGGCATGTATACTGCATCGTTTTGTGTCGATTTCGTGTGTATGCAGATATTTCTTGAGACGAGGGTAAAAAAAAGATCGGATAGGGAAAGCTCTGGCTTCGAGTGGATGTATCCTAAGATGATGCTTTATTTTAAAATAGCATTGGAAACAGAATATTTTTGCTTTTGTTTGATGATGCATCCACACCACTAGGTGTCAGTATATGCCCAAGACTCATATTGGCCAGTGCAACGAACAAAAACTTACTGAGTGCAACTTTAAATGTGCGATTTTGTTTGACTTTTTAAAAAAAAAATGTCCAGTGTTTTGGCTTTGTTTTCTTATTGTTTTCATACTTACTGAAGGTAATGACTTAAAAGTAGCTTGACCAATAGCATGCAGGCATTGTACATAATCGACCAATCGTGGCGTGCGAGAAGGTGAGATCTACAGAGAAAGGTCAAAGCAATGTAATACGTGTAAATATAATGTATGAGGACTGTACAAAGCACGTCAATAGGAAAACAAAACTAAAAGTGGACATTTTAGGCAATTTATAAATCCCAGCCTAGTAAAAAAAGTAATATATTTAAAATGCATTTATTATTAGGCCTAAAATGTGTTTTAATGTCACTGTTGATGAGGATTGCATGATCTTTGAATAATATCGGTCTTTAAATGCAAGAAATTTAAAGTGTGCCTGAAGTATACTTGCAATAGTTCCACTTGGGCACAATCAAATATACTTCAGCATATCTTTAGTTTCACAATTAATGTGCATTAAGTACAAAATTAGTTTTTCCAATTTAGCACTTTATTTAACTTTTATTATTACTTTACTTTAAATAAATACCTTTAGTACTTTAAATATACCAGATTAGTATGCCAAAAGTACAACTGCAGGGTATTTTTATCAAGACCAGCCCTGGGTGAAAGCTTAAGTAGACCACACGGTTGAAGCAACAGAGCGTAGGCTGAAGGGGAAATGGGCAAATCGGGGGAGAGAGTCCCCAGGGCCCTCTCGCTGCCAGACCTGCACCGCGCTGTGGGCCCGTTCTTCAGATGAAGCTCTTAGACAGTGACGACAGATAGTGGAATAGTGTGCTTGGGTGTGTAGGTGTGTGGGTGAGAGGGTAAATGGGAGTGACGGGTTTAGTTCGGACATTCATGTACGTCACAAAGTGGGCGAGTGGTCACATTTAATCTATGGGAAAAAGTAGAATCATTCACTTGTCAACTCAATAGACAGTCATGTTTTGTCACGTTCACTGAAATTTAAATGAATCAGTATTTTATCTTGTTTTCCAGGTAATCACCCTTAAAAAAGAAACATTAATTTTCTTTGGAAGCAAAATTGTATAATAAACCTCATTCAATTTATTTTAATTTATGCTTAAACAGAAAAAATATTGTTTTAAAATTTGTATGTTTTCCCACTATATTTAATTTATTTTATTACAATTTTAAATTTAGATAGATAAAAAAATTGCCAATAGGGTAAGAAAATTTAATGTAATATTCTTAATAATAATAATATTTCTGTCATATGACAACTCTCAGAGGGATTGGCATGGTAATGTACATGACAATGTTAATGTGTTTGGACTTCGAATATAATCTGCTACGCTGCTGCTGCGGCAGAGCAAGTACCGAGACTTGCTACTGCCAATACATCCACAACATGCAGCTGTGAGCAAGAAATACTGCGGCTGCAAATTTAACATACAGTCGTGGTCAGAATTATTGGCACCCTAGGTAAATATGATCAAAGAAGGTTGTGAAAATAAATCTGCATTGTTAATCATTTTGATCTTTTATTTAAAAAAATTCACAAATATCTAACATTTCATTGAACTAAAACAGTTGAAAATGGGGGAAAATCTCATTATGAAATAAATGTTTTTTCTCAAATACACGTTGGACACAATTATTGGCACCCCTAGAAATTCTTATGAGTAAAATATCTGTGAAGTATATTCCCATTCATATTTACAATTTCGAGCACACCAGGGTGATTATGAACATGAAATTATCCAGCCATGGCTTCCTGTTTCACAGGAATATAAATAGGAGGGAAAACAAAGGCCAAATTCCCTTAATCATCCATCACAATGAGAAAAACCAAAGAATATATTTCTGATGGGCAGCAAAAGATAATTGAGCTTCACAAATTAGAAAGTGACTTTAAGAAAAGAGCTAGAGCAGTGAAAATTCCCATTTCCACCATCAGGGCAATAATTAAGCAGTTCCAATCAACAGAAAATGTTACAAATCTTCCTGGAAGAGGACGTGTGTCTATATCGTCCTAATGCACAGTGAGGAGGAGAGTTTGAGTGGCTATAGACTCTCCAAGAACAACAGCTGAAGAATTGCAGAAAATAGTTGAGTCTCAGGGTCAGAAAACTTCTAAAAAAAATCAAACAGCACACCACATGTTGTTTGGGAGGGTTTCAAGAAAAAAAATCAAGAAAAGAAAATGCTCTCATCCAAAAACAATCCCCAGCATATTCTGTTGTCAGACACGACTGGAACTTCAAATGGGACTGGGTTCTATGGTCAGATGTAACTAAAAAATTTGCTTTTAAGCAACAAACACTCAAGATGGGTTTGGTGCACACAGGGATAAAAAGTACCCTATGTGAAGCACCATCATGGAGCTGGGAATCGGAAGGGTCTGGAGAGATTCTGGATGAAGGAATTGTCTCTGATATCTTGTCAGGTGCTCTCTAACCTCATCAGGGATTACAGGAGAAAACTCAGAGCTGTTATTATGCCAAATGGAGGTTTCAAAAAGCATTGAATAAAAGGGTGCCGTTAATTGTGTCCAATGTGTATTATAGAAAAACATTTATGTCATAATGATATTCCCCCCCATTTTAAATTCTTATTCTCCAATGAAAGGTTAGATTTATATGATTTTTTAAAATAAAAGATCAAAATGATTAACAATGCAGATTTATTTTCGCAGCCTTCTTTGATCATATTTACCAAGGGTGCCAATAATTCTGACCACGAGTGTACATGAAATAACCCCCATATAGCATACATGAATCACCTAGTAGCAGATCTATACAGGTGGAGCTGGGGAAGGTGGAGGGTTTCTGAAGCACACTGCAAACTGCTACAGCAAGCACTAGTCATATAGTTGTCATATAGTATACTAGTCATGTGCTAATCAAAGTCTAGGTGCATTTTGTTTTCAGTGGACTAAAAAAATGCATTTTTAAATGGAAAATCTGAACCTTGCTAGTCATAATACTAACATATACAATTTTCCCTGTTTTTCTACTCAGAGACTGAAAGCTGCCCTTGCCCACCATCCAGGGGGCATGGCGAATGGCAGCATGAACTCCATGGGTCATATGATGGAGATGATGCCATCGCGGCAGGATCAGGCCAGTCACCACCACCTGCACTCTCACCCTCACCAGCACATGCAGGGTCCGCCCCACGGATACCCACACCATGCCCACCACCACCCCGGCCATGCACAGAGCGTCCATCACCACCCACAAAGCCACGGGCACCACAACTCCCACCCGCCCCACCTGCACCCTGCACATGGACATCAGACCTCTCCACACCAACCCATGCACTCTGCTGCTTCACAGGTACTGAACCTGGAGGGAGAACCAGTTGTTGAGGTTCTAATGCTGCAATATTTGGAGAGTACATTTGATGTGGAGATTGATGAGTTAAGCTGAATTTAACTTTTCGAGTTTACTTGAGTTGGGATAAATTGAGAGAGTGAAACATCAGAAAAAAAAGTTAAACTGGGGCCATGTTGTGAACATCTGCCAGAAAAACTCTTAATAATTATGTTTTTATTTCTAAATTAAAAGTAATTGAAAATAAAATAAAAAATGTCAGGGTACAACTGTCCTAATATCATAATGAAGAACAAATCCTTATTAAAAGAATGACATTTTAAAAAATAAGGTAAATTAATTAATTAAATAAATAAATAAACAAACTAACACTTCAAGTTTTCTTGAAGTATTATTAATGTTTAAGGAATTTTTAGTCTGCCAAATCAAAGTTGTGGTGCGACCAACATGCAGAAACACACAGAAAAAAAAATAAAACAGGAAATTATATCATAGAAAGACACCTGCAAACTCACGACTGTGTGTCAAGGTCAATACGTCTCTTAAAATATCATATATTTTCACCTAATTATGACAACACAAGATTTGTTCAGGTTGTAAAATGTCATATGATACAAAAAAAAATCTTGTGGTCTTAAAAGCATAATGACATTTATGAAGTAATTATAATGTTTTTACTTTTAACATAATATGCAAAGCATTTTTAATAATTAAAAAATAAACTGAAAGGAAAATGTACAGTACTGTATGTTGTTGAAAATGTAAGCTGTAAATGAAAACAGTTCTTACGTATAACTTTCACCACATTTTTGTTGAAAATTATTATAAAAGGTTTTCAAAACTATATGAAATAAAGAGTACATTTCTTAGAACTACTGTATGTGTTTTAAACTAGATTTTTAAAACTATTTTTTTCTTTTTTTTTTCTCTCACTCTTATGTAATATTAACCTGTCTATTTAAAATTCTGAATCCATCTTTTTGTGATTCAAAGGTTCTGCTTTAATGTATTATTAAGCCAAAGAAGGGGCCCTGTATACATACAAACCATCAAAGCCTCTGCATTTTCCATTGCCTCCAGAAACCTTTAATGATCTAAAGACGGCAAACATGTCAACTGCCAAGCATATGTCAAAGAAGCTTTTTGTGGGTCTTGTGCGCTGGTAGTGGCCCTGTTTCTCAGGGTGTTGTAGAGTATTGGTCCGAGTGGACGTGTGCCGTGGAAAACCGGGCCCTGACACCTCTTTATGAGGGTGGGGCAGCCTGTAAATCACACTGCTGTTTCTCACACCCAGATGTCCATCATAGGACTGTAGGGCCACATGTACAGGGCACCTGTTGTTTTAGAGAAAACTCCCAGACAGGAAGTTTCTGACTGAAGAGGTCTGAGTGATGAGATGTTAGACAGGTGATTGGCCGGCAGCCAGATGTATGAATTTAGGGAAGAATTGTAACTTTAGACTTTATGTTGTCCCAGTTATCTCCAGCTGCGCAGCAAATGCATCCGACGCAGACCCTTCAGTCCCCGCCGCCCAGCGGAGGTCGTCGTAGACGGGTCGTGGACGAAGACCCTGACGAGCGCCGGAGGAAGTTCCTGGAGAGGAATCGCGCGGCCGCCACACGCTGCAGACAGAAGAGGAAAGTGTGGGTGATGTCGCTAGAAAAGAAAGCAGAGGAGCTCACCCAAACCAACATGCAGCTGCAGGTCAGATTCACTCATACGTACACTTCTCCTCAGCTGAAAGCCTCTGTTCTTAAAAGGGTTAGTTCACCCAAAAATTTAAATTAGCCCATGATATACTCACCCTCAAAGCATGACTTTCTTCTTTAAGATGAATCTAACTGGAGTTATATTAAACATTGTCCTTGCTCTTCTAAGCTTTATAATGGCACTGGGCAGGTGTTTTTTTTCAGCAGTCCAAAAGAAGTCAAATAAAGCGCATCCATCCATAATAAAACGTGCCTCACATGGCTCCAAGGGGTGAATAAAGGCCTCCTGTAGAGAATAGATGCATTTTTGTAAGAAAAAATCCATATTTAAAAAGTTATAAACACTTTTCTCTCTTCTTTTCTCTAACTGTCGTAGGCAGAAGCCATTCCGGGAGGATGGCGTAGGATGTATGTGTAGCATTAGCTCCGGTGATTAGAGACGAATGCGGAAGCGTGGAGGAGAAACAGCAAAACAAAACGCCGGTCATGAATTAGAAGCACAAAACGAGGATTTGTTAAGAAAAATGTAGGAGGATTTCGATATAAGCCAAGAGGAGACTGGTTTTCCTTTGCTAAAGTAAGGAAACTTTGCTTCCTTTGCTCCTGTAAACAAACTCGTGAGACTAGTATATCTCACAGGCGCGTGCGCGACGCATATGTCCTACGTCATCTGCCCGGAGCGGCTTGCACGCATGACAGTTAGTGGAAGTGAGAGAAAAGTGTTTATAACGTTTTAAATATGTATATTTTTCTAACAAAAATGCACCGATTCGCTACAGGAGGCCTTTATTCACCTCATGGAGCTGTGTGAGGCACGTTTTATTATGGATGCGCGCGCTTTATTTAACTTCTTTTGGACTGTTGAACGAAAACACCCCCCCCCCACACACTGCCATTGCAATGCTTGGAAGAGCAAGGACAATTTTTAATATAACTCCAGTTAGATTCATCTGAAAGAAGAAAGTCATATACAACTAGGATGCCTTGAGGGTGAGTAAATCATGGGTTAATTTTCATTTTTGGGTGAACTAACCCTTTAAGCATTAAAGCGCACTTCACTTTGGAACACACACTGAGATGTATTTCACGCGGGGCTTCATATTTCACTCGATATTAGCTTACTCTAGACCACAGAAGCTCATAAACACCATTCATTTGACAGCTGAAGCTACTGTCGATGGAGAGCAGACGGGGACGGCTGTGGGGAGGGCAGGGTCAATGGGTTATTGAGGTCTACAGAGTAACCAGAGCACAGCCAGCTGCAGCTGAATGTGTGGTTTGTAGGCCAATAAAACCTCTGAGCATCACGACACATCTCATCTGCGAGAGGTTTCCATTCGTACGCATCCATTTGGGCTCTCA
This sequence comes from Sinocyclocheilus grahami, assembly GCF_001515645.1. Taxonomy (NCBI): domain Eukaryota; kingdom Metazoa; phylum Chordata; class Actinopteri; order Cypriniformes; family Cyprinidae; genus Sinocyclocheilus; species Sinocyclocheilus grahami. The sequence continues at coordinate 1,952,331 of NW_015505401.1, read as the reverse complement.
GTAGACCTTGAATTTGCATGGAGATTTACCTGAAAGATTGTGTGTGTAGTCTTGTAAGTCTGTTTTTGGAGGATGTTTGAGTGTATCCCGCACTACCCACAGCTTATCCCAGTCTAAGCTGGTTTTCAGCAGGTCTCCAAGCCTGATTGAGCTGGTGTTCAGGTGATCGGCCGTCTGGCGGTCCAGTCTGACCAGATGACACGTGTCTAAAGCCCCTCTAAAACCATGAAACCAGAACAGCTTGGTTGGTTTGGGCACGGTGATCATCCCCATCAGGCCACATCATTCACTCTCTGTTTGTCTGAGTGAGCTGAGGTTAACCTGTCTCGCTCAAGGCCACAATAGTCGATGGTTCACTGGTTGCAGTTTGTGTGGTTTTATCCTTTCAATTACCAGCCTACACTTTTTAACCACTAGGCAACACCACCCTCTTATCAAAAGTTCCTACTAGCGTTAGGCAATGTAAGGATATTTGTGATTTGGCTGACAATATAAAATTAAGCAAAACTTTGAATATCGTAAAGATTTTAATTCATTTTTAATTTACTTTATAAACCCTCTTGCCTCATGACTAAAATCGAATCAGTTGAAGACACTGATTCACTGGCTCAAAAATGTTCATTGAAGTTTATTTTTGGCAATTTCCATATATTGAAATATTTACTAATGATCAGATGTTTGGGGTTGGTACGATTGTTCTCCTCTCCATGCTCACCAAGAGCTTATTTGATCAAAAATACAGTATAAATAATAACTGTTTTCTATTTTAAATTGATTTAAAAATGTTTATTCCTGTGTTGGCAAAGCTGAATTTCAGCAGCCATTACTCCAGTCTTCAGTCATTTGATCCTTCAGAAATCCTTCTAATATGCTAATTTGATGCTCAATAAATATTTATTATTATTATTATCAGTGTTTAAAACAGTTGTGCTGCTTAATATTTTGTGGAAACTGTGTATTTATTATGTATTTATTATTTTTTGATGAATAGAATGTTCAAAATGGCATATATTTGAAATAGAAATATTTTGCAACATTATACAATTATATATTATTTACTGTCACTTTCATCATTTTAATGAATAAAAGTATTAAAACAAAACAAAAAACATACTGACCCAAACTTTTCAACGGTAATGTATATTTAGCAAAAACATATACAGTGGGTACGGAAAGTATTCAGACCCCCTTACAACACCTCTGTGACTGTTCTTGAATGGCCCAGCCAGAGTCCTGACTTAAACCCAATTGAGCATCTCTGGAGAGACCTAAACATGGCTGTCCACCAACGTTTACCATCCGACCTGACAGAACTGGAGAGGATCTGTAAGGAGGAATGGCAGCGGATCCCCAAATCCAGGTGTGAAAACTTGTTGCATCTTTCCCAAAAAGACTCATGGCTGTATTAGATCAAAAGGGTGCTTCTACTAAATACTGAGCAAAGGGTCTGAATACTTAGGACCATGTGATATTTCAGTTTTTCTTTTTTAATAAATCTGCAAAAATGTCAACAATTCTGTGTTTTTCTGTCAATATGGGGCGCTGTGTGTACATTAATGAGGAAAAAAAATTAACTTAAATGATTTTAGCAAATGGCTGCAATATAACAAAGAGTGAAAAATTTAAGGGGGTCTGAATACTTTCCGTACCCACTGTATGTAGGCAAACATTTCTGTTTATTATGATGTATTTTTATACTGGTGTAAATAAATGGTGCATACTGTATATACATTTTCTATATAATTTGTCCTTTCATTTAGTTAAAAAAAACCTTGCCTTCATTGTTGCTACATTTTTATGGTATTTTGCTTTTTGCATTAAATATTTTTAATTAAATTTGCTTTGGTTGAAATTAAGGTTCCTCTGGGGAAAAAAAAAGATCAGATATGTTTTATATTTTCAAAAGGCTGAAAAATAGTGAGAGATAATTTCACCCAGCCCAAGTTCCCCATAACAATAGAACAAAACATCTTAAGTGTGTTTGTTTTTCTTTGTTATTGCATAGTTTGCCGAGGTGGGACAGAATGCTCATAGACACTCTGGCACTCCCATAGTCCCACTGTTCAGGCTTGTTTTGCCTTTTGTGAAATATTCATCCCACAGTCACAAACATGGTACCTGTCAAAGCGAGGATTCTTCTCCACCAAGCATCCCTGAAACGCTGCCATGTTTTCGTATCGTTCTGCTAAATCATTTAATCAAATTCAAGAACTCTGTGTGATCAGACGCTCGTGTTTCCCACAACGGTAATTGCAGAGAATTCACCGCCTGTTCATTATGAGGTTTTCTAATGAGACCCAGACTTGTCTGGCCTTTAATTCATTGTGTCTGCTGGGAGGTTTGATGTGAAGCTGCCAATACATCCACCAGAGACCTTTTTCCAAGATGTTTGTCATAATTATGTTAAGTATTGTATGGTTTATGACAAAAACAGGACATCATAAACATGTGTGCCTTTGTTTAAATTTGTTTACATTCTAGGGAACCATAGGGGCTAACTGTCACAAACACGGCTTAAACTTAATCTTAAACTACATAGGAATTTCAATAGACAGTAACTCTTAAGCAGTCAAATCCAGCACAGATTGTATCCAGGAAACTTGTACTTTGTGAAATATACTTTTTAACTGTGAAATAATGAGGGACATTTAGTTTTGATTAATTTCTGTTGCTACACACTATGTTTTGTTTTATGTCTTTAGCCAAAGTGTATGATTGGATCTTTCACTAGCAATAAGTTATTCAATTTCATATAATCACTGAGGGATTTTTTGTGAGTGTTTCATGTTATCATTGTTTTTGTTGGCAGAACGAGGTCACCATGCTAAAGAACGAGGTGACACAACTGAAACAGCTTTTATTGACACATAAGGACTGTCCCATCACCGCCATGCAGAAAGACTCTCAAGGTTACCTCAGTGAGTACTATCATGCACCCACACGGCCAGAGGTGACATTACGTAATAACGATTATACACTATGTTGTTTGTAGGACACACCCACTGATATAGATACTCCTGACATTTTTTAAATGTATGGAGGCTGCCACTCCCTGGTTATAGAGGAGGGCAAAAACGCTCACTTTCTCAGTCACTGACAAACCAGTTGCCTAGCAGTGTTTATGATGCAGAAATATTGTTTCCATTTTCTCTTTGAAGTAAACGTCTTCAGGTGATGTACACTCCCTGTCTTCTTAAACTTCTAAATTCATCAATAATGAATGAAGTTGTGAATATTTAAATATTCATCTCAATGTGGTGTTTGTTATTTTCACATTATTGTCCTGTCTTCTCATAGGAAATCACAAATGAGATCTCGTAAATATCTCAGTTGTTTTTCCTAAACTATATACGGATGGATGGACAAATAAATAGATGGATGGATGGATGGACGAATAGACAGGCAGACAGACAGATGGATGGACAAATAGACAGAGGATGGATGGATGGACGGACGGACAGAAAGACAGACATATGGATGGATGGATGGATGGATGGATGGATGGACGGACGGACAGAAAGACAGGCATATGGCTGGATAAATGGATGGATGGACGAATAGACAGATTGATGGATGTATGGATGGACGAATAGACAGACAGACAGATGGATGGATTGATGGATGATTGGATGGATGGATGAATGAATGGACAGACAGACAGATTGATGGATGGATGGACAGATAGACATATCTATGGATGGATGGACAGATAGACAGACATATGGATGGATAAACATATCGATAGGTAGATGGATGGATGGATGGATAGACATATCAATAGGTGAATGCATGGGTGGGTGGATGGATGGATGGATGGATGGATGAATGGACAGATAAGGAGTGGATGGATGGACAGATAGAGATACGGATGGATAAATGGATGAATGGACAAATGAATGAATGCATGAATGGGATGAATAGACAGATTGATGGACACGTAGACATATTGATGGATGGAGAGATAGACAGACATGTGGATGGATGGATGAATGGACAGATAAGGAATGAATGGATGGACAGATAGAGATATGGATGGATGAATGGACAAATGAATGAATGCATGAATGGGATGAATAGACAGATTGATGGACACGTAGACATATTGATGGATGGAGAGATAGACAGACATGTGGATGGATGGATGAATGGACAGATAAGGAATGAATGGATGGACAGATAGAGATATGGATGGATGAATGGACAAATGAATGAATGCATGAATGGGATGAATAGACAGATTGATTGACAGGTAGACATATTGATGGATGGACAGATAGACAGACATATGGATGGGTGGATGGATGGATAAACATATCGATAGGTAGATGGATGGATGGATGGATAGACATATCAATAGGTGAATGCATGGGTGGATGGATGGATGAATGGACATATAAGGAATGGATGGATGGACAGATAGAGATACGGATGGATAAATGGATGAATGGACAAATGAATGAATGCATGAATGGGATGAATAGACAGATTGATGGACAGGTAGACATATTGATGGATGGACAGGTAGACATATTGATGGATGGACAGGTAGACATATTGATGGATGGACAGGTAGACATATTGATGGATGGACAGGTAGACATATTGATGGATGGACAGGTAGACATATTGATGGATGGACAGGTAGACATATTGATGGATGGACAGATAGACAGACATATATGACCCTGGACCTCAAAACCAGTCATAAGGGTCAATTTCTTGAAATTAAGATTTATACATCATCTGAAAGCTGAATAATTAAGCTTTCAATTGATGTATGGTTTGTTAGGACAATATTTGGCTGAGAGACAACTATTTGAATATCTGGAATCTGAGGGTGCAAAAAAATCAAAATACTGAGAAAATCGCTGTAACAAAGTTCATAGATTGGGAAGAAGGAGGCGGGAACCGGCGAACATTTAAACACAAAACTTTAATAAACAAGTGAACGAACACAAAACGAAAGTAAAAACGGCAGCTCCTCACGGACGACTGCCACATAAAACATAATATAAGAACAACGTAAAATCCAGGCCTGGTCCTCTCTCGTCCTTCACTGTCGTTACTCCTCCTTTTATCTTTCCGGAGCTCCTCCGTGGGACTCGAGACCGGTGAGTGGCGCAGGTTTCGCTCATTATCATTTACTCCACCGGCCTCGCTCCATTCCCACGGCTCTCGGCCCCGCCCCACTCGTCACAATTGCCTTTAAATTTGTCCAAATGAAGTACTTAGCAATGCATATTACTAATCAAAATTTAAGTTTTGATATATTTATGGTAGGAAATTTACTAAATATCTTCATGGAACATGATCTTTACTTAATATTCTGATGATTTTTGGCATAAAAGAAAAATTGATCATTTTGATCCATACAATGTATTGTTGGCTATTGCTACAAATATAGCCGTGCTACTTACGACTGGTTTTGTGGTCCAGGGTCACATATGGATGGATGAATGGACAGATAGACATGAATGGATGCATGGATGGACAAACAGGCTAAAACGACAGATGGACAGATGAAGGAAAGATGGACTGAGAGACAGAGAGACATCTGAATGGACGCAACCAGACATCTTCATCTCTCCTATTGTCCCTCAGGTCCAGAGAGCAGTCCGGCAAGAAGTCCCACCCCTGTAACCCAGCAGCAAGTCATCCAGCACAATACCATCACCACCTCCAGCACAGCACCCAATCACCGCACAGATATTAACTCCATCCACTAGAGACTCCACCCCTGACGCCCCCCACCACGCTGGACATCCCTACTGCAAATTCTGGGCAGACACACACACCTCTGTGCCTCTGTGGCAGCTTATTATTCTGTTTGTGATTTGTAAATGTAAACTGATTACCATTTTGTTTAGTTCTGTGTCTGCATAGGGAGTCTGCATAAATCATCGGGCACCATCTCACTTGTCAAGGACATCATTAATGGAAACGCAACAGTTACATCTGTTCCTGGATTACTACTGGACCACTGCCTTTACAAATTACAGAATTCAGATAGCTGGATAGCTTTTGCTATGAATTTTCCATTGCCAAAAAGATGCTGTCCTTTTCCTTTCTGTTTATTGTTATAACAATTACTCTCACATTCCCCTTTTTATCAAATTCAAAAGGATAAATTAGGAAGGTCAGTCTCCATTGGGAGTTCCTAATGAAAGTAACCTGAAGCAATATGAATCTCTGACATGCTCAGCAATCTGATTGTCTTCACTTGCTCGCTCGGACCAGAATCTAGATCAGATTAAGTTCAACCTATTAGCGCCTGTCATTTCAGATATAATTTCAAAAGTTATCTTCGTAAAACAAAACAGCTTTCACTCCTAAGATGGTACAGATCATGTAAATGGAATGCATTTATCAAGCTCACACCGGCTTCTGTGATCATATGCCCTGCTGAACATGTGTGAGATTTCGGAGTATTACCAGAGTGGCGAGATCACAGCTGCAATAGTGTTGCACCAGGAAGACATCTCACTTGGCGTTCGAACGTTTCAGAAGACACCATCAGCTGTTTCATTTTAAGCTGGTGTAACTTCTACTCAGATCTACCCCTGGGCTAGTTTGCATATTACTTCTACTGGCAGTTCATTTCGGTATCTGTTTCGGATCAGCGAGTGGACTAAGTATTACGCACATACTTCAATACATTTTTATGTATGTTTTGTGCTCATATGTGGGCCTTCCAACCACATTCAAAACACTCCATTTAATCTTGAACCAGAATAATGCCATGGAAAACATTTGGAAGCTTTTGCTTTACCTGAGGCTATGGAAAACTTCCACTGAAGCCAAATGCATTGTTAAATGCTACTTAAAATTAGCTTTCATTTTGGCTTGAAGTATTGTTTAGATCTTCCTTGGGCATTCTGACTGTGAGGTAAATTAAATTTAATAGGATTAAATGTAATAGGATATATTTTGATACATCCCAGTTCATAGTCCTGGTTTGTTTGGTGCCTAGGAAATCATATGAGGCTTCCTTCTTGACATGGACCATGGTAAATTCTGCACTTGACTATAGTACTTAGGAAACTGCCAGGCTCCATCAAAGGTTCTGGAAATGTGCTGTTGATTTTGAGATGTTACTATTACTGTAAGGGGCCGTTCACCAAGAATGCATTTTCGCGTTTATAAAATGCAAAAGGCAGGTTCTCAAGATTCGTTTGCACTTCGTACAACTTGACAAGGAGCAGAGACATGCAGTGCAATGCCATTTTGTTGGCTGTCTCAATCACAAATCCTTCCAGTGCACTGGAATGTTTGCTTCTTAAAAAAATCTCACAATGCACCACAAAACCAGGGCACATTTATGGCTACTGTGTTCCCTTACCAGAGAATACATCCCATTTTCTGAACCGCCTCAACTCAGTACATATCATTACACGATAGAAGTTTTGATGGTGGCATTTTACAACTCAGAAACAGTGTCTCAATGTGTAATGAGCCAGTGATCTTACCAGTGCATGATACACTGATTCACAACCTAGGGAGCTGATTGAAACACACCCGAATAAACGTCACGCAATGGAACGTGAAAACGCATTCTGTGTGAACTGCCCTAATAATAACATTCCAAGGTGAACTTTGTAAGGGATGTATGGGCAATGTCCCTTATACCTCATGAGTGTATGATCATGGACCGTTGAGCTATAAAGATGGCCACTGTCACTTTAAAATATTGAGTCCTAAATACCTTAAAGACGGTGACACACCAAACCAACATTAAAGAACTAGCGGCGATGAAAGGCGACTGTTGTTATCTTCCATCGCATGTGTTTGGGCCAAAAAGTTGCCGCAAAGGCTATAGCCAAAGGCCAGCTAGTATGCACATTCTGCATACGCGTGAAAGGAAATTACTTTCCATACCAGCAGGTGGCAGTAGTTGGCAACAGTGTTCTGCATTCAAAAAGGGAAACCGAACTACAGATATACAAACCGTAAACAAAGCAGTGCTTTTAATTTACTTTATTCCATGTTATTTCGTTGCCATATCATTATGAAAATATTTGCATACCAGAATGCTCAGGTAAGATGTGAAATTAGAACAGCCATCTGTGTGCAGCCTCTTTGTTGTTTGCTTGCTTTCGTCACTTTTGTTTTTCTTCTTGTGCACTGGTTCGCTAAGCAAAGCAACCAATCCAGCGCTACCTCACAACCAATTTGTACGTACTTTACGAGGTGGCCAATATGTACAAATGTGTATGACTTCATTCATTCGATTCTATATGATTTCTGTGAGGGGTAGGTTTAGGGGCGGGGTTAAGGGTGGTCGTTCGTACGAATTTGCCACCTCGTAATATGTGCATGAAATTTTTCACAAAATGTACAAATTCGTACTAGTGAGGTTGTAAGAATTCATAATAATTAGCCACCTAGTAAAATATCTACGAATTGCTGTGAGATTGAGTTGGCCAATCAGAGTGATCTTTCTCACCGACTCCCTGAGACTAATTTAACATGCTTAATTGGCCAAAAAGACACAGACAGGGTCCGACTAGTGGTGACGGTGTGGAACTGACATTGGCAGACGGCCGACTGTTGGCTTGGTGTGTCACGGACTTTAGTCGCATTTTCCTTGTCTAATTGCAAGTAATGACACAATTTGCTCCGCTTTTGTTTCTCTCCGATGCGAAAATGTAGCAATTTACTATTTCTACGCAGGTACTGATCTAGAGACCAATCTTCATACTGCTTTCCAAATGTCACTATGTGCCTGAATATGTCTTAAGTACTCACATAGAGAGGAATGTCAGTCCTTAGTAATACCTTGATATCATTGCATTTATTTTCAATTCAGGTTGAACTTTAAGGCCTTGACATTGTTTAGCTTTTTTGTAAAGACTAATTATAAGTGTTTTATTGTGGACACTGTTTTGTTTCGGACTCATTTTGGTGTTAATCATGAATTCACACACGCTTGCATAACTTTGTATATTTTATGTTTATTAATGCCTTGAACAGTTTGTGTTTATGCAGATGTACAGATGTGAGATCACTACAGCTATATTACAATATGAAAATAAAGCACTTGTTCTTTAACAAAGCTCTGCCAAATTATGATTGTTTAAATTGAAACTATAAGATTACAGTAGTTGTGAATTTAAGTATTGCTTTTTACATTCTTTCCCTGTTTTGCATTTAATCTAGAACTTGAGTACATCTGAAGGTGACAATCATAAAAGTTCAATTTTTATTTGATTATTTAATAGGGACCTCTGGTGGACAGATCTGTCCAATAAGGATTTTGATACAGACACACACACATTGTGCATTACAAATGTAAAGTAGCAAATAGAACTTACAAAAAAAAATCACTGAATTTAAATGAGCATTTATTTTGCTCAATATTTATGCACTAAAAACATTGATAAAAATACTGTCACATACATGTTTAGAAACAAATGTGCAAGAAAGATGTACCTGTACACAACAACTTGTCACTGGGGCAGAACCCTTCAATAGACAAATTTATACCTTTTATACAAAGATATAAAATGCCTGCCGAGTAATTAGGTTTAAGCCTTTAAAAGGTCTTTTATAATGCCATTATGTTCTCTGGATGAGAAATATTATAATATTTAAAATGTCATCAAAATAATGCCAGTTTATGAAAAAAAAATCATTATCAATTAACTTTACTTTATAAGTACTAATGAACAGACAATATCCTAGTAATATGCATGATAATAAGCAACTAGTTAATAGTGAGAATTGGTCCTTACAATAAAGTGTTACAGCTTTTGTTGCTGTATTTATATAAAAAAAATAACCTTATGGATTCAAAATTAAAAGACAAAATAAAAGTAGTACATTATACTAAAGTCATACTTTAATCAAAAACTGATCATGTACAATAAAAACATAGCCCCTACACTTAACACATAGTCCAATAAAAATATAACCCCCCAACTCTTTTCATAATAGCACACAAACTTTTGCATTGAAAAACACATTACACAACTGAACAATGATTCATTCAGTGGTCACTTTACATTCAATATGAGTTTAGTGTATCAATGTGACGAGAATCCATCTGTAGAAAGGAATCTGTCAATCATGTCAAATGATCTCTCTGGTTGATCATAAGGCAAAATGTGCCCGCCTCCCCTGACAATTACCTACAGAGAAGAAAAAAGAAATTTGTTATGAGTGACCATGTCATGAATGTATTTTTTCCAATTGGTATACATTGGCATAAACCAACGTAATTACAGCAAATGTTTTTTATAATAATAATAATAATAGTATTAAATGTAACATTTATTTGACACATTATTTAAATACATTTGCCAAAATTATTATAGTTATTAAAAATTATTATCTACTGATGAGGATGTAAGCAGATTTTGGAACTAACAATAGACAGAATAGGTATGGATTCAGTTAATGATGATCATTTCAAAATTAGATCATATATTGGTTGATAAATTAAAATTATTGATCTAGCAGTACTGTGAACCCTCACCTGAAAGAACTCTCCCACTTGTCGTACGTAACCTGCCACTTCAGTATCACTAGGCTGGACCTTCCAGTGGAAGCGCTCTACTTTTTTATACTCGTCCGCTTTAGACCAGTTCACAGTGGGCAGGAAGCGCTCAGTCAGAGGGGCTGCAACGATGACATCAAGCTGTCCACTGTAGATCAACACCTTGAACAGACGATCAGATCCATACCACAAATTAATCCAAAGAGAGAGTTCTGGACGGAAGCAACTTCCTACATATCATTTTTTAAAGAAAAGTCATGTTAAAAATTTGAACAGTTATTTGTACATCTCTCAGTTATCATTGTATTGCTTTGCATTATGTTTTGCTCCACAAAATAAAAACTACAAAGCTTTGATCATAAAAATAAGCATTTCAATATTTTACTAGGACTTATTATTATAGAGTGCCAGCTAATCAATAATACTAATAGTGACGTGCTGAAGATGCGTTTGGTCTCGTACTCTATCGCATACCTTGTCAGTGTCGTGCGCTTGCTTAGACCTTTGTTGTGATAAACAGTAAAGTGTGTTCAGCTGAATTCAATTTCCGTTTTGTCCGACGGGTATAAAAAAAGGTTAGTATACCGCGGCAGTGGTCGAGGCAGCCCTCCTGTTAAGCCCTCCTCCTGTGAAGACCATCGACTCTACCGTGCGACTCCACCGGGCAGGGACACCGGCAAGGGATATAAGTAAAACCAATTCTTACTATGTTTTTCCAGATCCCTACTATCACTACCACTCGCAAACCACGTTTCACACACTGTAGGCAGCACAATCCTAACAACCTGCACACTTTGCCTATGTCTGCTAATACACTACTTTATTTTTCATTTGGTCCCTGGAATTGCCAGTCTGCTGTGAACAAAGCCTATTTCATTACTTCTATTATTAGTCATTCAACGCTAAATCTCACGGCCCTGACAGAGACTTGGATCAAACCAGAGGACACTGCTACACTCTCCAATAATTTCTAATTTTCCCACTCTGGAAGAGGTGGAGGTACTGGTCAGCTTATCTCTAATGACTGGAAATTTAATCCTTTACCATCTTTGGGTATCAACAGCTCCTTTGAATCTCATTCAGTTACTATTACCTACCCTCTTAAAATCCATTTTGTAGTCGTTTATCGACCCCCAGGACCACTAGGTAACTTCTTGGATGAATTAGATGCACTGCTCTCAACCTTTCCTGAGGATGGTACTCCCCTAGTTATGCTTGGAGACTTCAACATCCACCTAGATAAACCTCAGGCTGCAGACTTCCACACTCTGCTTGCCTCTTTTGATCTCAACCGAGTGTCAACTACTGCTACTCACAAATCAGGCAACCAACTGGACCATATGCTGCGTTCAAGTCCTCCTGGGACGTTCGTACTTACGAGTTGACAAGTCGTAATTACGATGTCAGGTGCGTTCAAGTCAGTTTAGTCGGCACAAGATGGCAGTGTACATTCTTTTAATAAATTACAAGAAAATACAACAGGGTCTGTTAACTGCTTATAGAAAATGAAGAGCAAAGAATTCGCATCAGGTTTGTTTTGCGTTTTTAATATTTTTTTTAGATCAGGATCCCAGTCTAACTGATTTTCATCTTCAACAAACGCTAAAATACAGAGATTAAAAAAAGCTGTTAGCTAAATGCAACATGGCAAATCAAAATATTTTTCACCTGTAGGTGCAAAAATTATAGCATTTTTTTACTTGGATTTCTTTAACTAGCTGCGTAACAAGAACATGACCAATTTAAGTTTATAGGACAACTAAACTATCAATTTAAACAAATTTACCGCCAACTACAGACGTTGCATCCATCGATTCCACCATGTTTCTCACTGACACTACTCCAACTCGGAAACTCGGGGCTTAAAGAAAATTTTGAGTTTCCCACTCGTAATAACGACTTTGTGGTGGCATTCATGTGCGTTCAACTCGTAAATACGATCTATCCGACATGACTTGAATGCACCATTATTTACACACGACACTGCCCCACTGATCATGTACTGGTTACTCCACTGCACACCTCGGATCACTTCCTCCTCCACGTTTTTCATTAATAAAATTAAAAACATCAGTGCACAGTTTTCCACACCACAATCTGTCAAGCGCATCTTACCAGAAAACATACACTCATTCACATCCTTCTCTTCACTCACTAAAGCAGAAGTCTCCAAACTCATCCTTTCTAATCATCCTACTACTTGTCCGCTTGATCCTATTCCATCTCATCTCCTTCAAGCCATTTCTCCTGTAGTTGTACCTGCACTCACTCACATCATTAACATATCCCTTCACACTGGTGTTTTTCCCTCAACATTTTGACAGGCTCAAAGCATCTCAGGAACCGCACTCCAGTGGTTTGAGTCTTACCAAGATAGGTCCTTCAAAGTATCTTGGAGAGGTGAGGTGTCCAAATCGCAACATCTAACAACTGGGGTGCCTCAGGGCTCAGTTCTTGGACCACTTCTCTTCTCTGTCTACATGGCATCATTAGGTTCTGTCATTCAGAAACATGGCTTTTCATACCACTGCTATGCTGATGACACTCAACTCTACCTCTCATTCCATCCTGATGATCCAACGATAGCTGATCACATCTCAGCTTGTCTAACAGACATTTCTTGCTGGATGAAGGACCATCACCTTCAACTCAACCTTGCCAAGACAGAACTGCTTGTGGTTCCAGCAAACTCATCGTTTCATCACAATTTCACCATCCAGTTAGGCACATCAACCATAACTCCTTCAAAAACAGCCAGAAACCTTGGAGTTATGATTGATGATCAGCTTACTTTCTCAGACCACTTTGCTAAAATTGTCCGTTCCTGCAGATTTGCTTTATTCAACATCAAAAAGATCAGGCCCTTTCTTTCGGAACATGCTTCACAACTCCTTGTTCAAGCTCTTGTTCTGTCCAGGCTGGAATATTGCAGTGCTCTCTTGGCAGGTCTTCCAGCCAGTTCTATCAGACCTTTACAATTAACCCAGAACGCGGCAGCAAGATTAATTTTTAATGAGCCAAAAAGAATGCACGTTACACCTCTGTTTATCAATTTGCACTGGCTACCAATAGCTGCTCGCATAAAATTCAAGGCATTGATGTTTGCCCACAAAACCACCACTGGCTCTGTACCCCTTTACCTAAATTCATTACTTCAGACTTACGTGCCCTCTAGAAGCTTGCATTCTGCAAGTGAACGTCACTTTATTGTGCCATCCCAAAGAAGCACAAAATCACTTTTACGGACTTTTAAATTAAATGTTCCCTCCTGGTGATATGACCTGCCCAACTCAATCCGAGCAGCTAAGTCCTTAGCCATCTTCAAGAATCGGCTAAAAACACACATATTCCATCTTTATTTGACCCTCTAACTCTAGCACTCTCTATTTTAATTCTATTCTTTAAAAAAAATACACTTGTCACTTTTAGACTTGCACTCTATTCATTTTCTGCTTGTTTTCTTAAAAAAAAAAAAACTAACTCTTGCGTTCTAATCTTTTTGTATTCTATCTGTTTTCTTTTCATTTATTATACAATTAACAAAAAAACCTTGCTATGTGTACTGCGTTAAAGGGGTCATATGATGCGATTAAAATGGTTCCTTTCTCTTAGAAGTGTTACAAGCTCTTGGTGCATAAAGAAGATCTATAAAGTTACAAAGACTAAAGTCTCAAATCCGAAGAGATATTCTTTATAAAAGTTAAGTCAACCACGCCTACCTGAAACAGCTCATTCGAATACGCCCCCACATGTCTACGTCACGATGTGGGAAGATTTGCAGAATGCCGCCGAAATGTTCACGCAAAGAAAGGTGTAACTTTTATTTTCGCTGTAGTATTGTTGCTGCCGCCATGTCGTGAAGGCGCTGTGTGTTTCGATTGTGAAAGCGAAACTACTTTGTTTGGCCTTCCAAAAGAGGACGATATCTGCTTCGTCATGCCTAGAGCTGATCCGTGCTGGTCACGGAATAGATCAACTTCGTGCTGTGGATCGCCGGATCGGCTTTCACCGTGGACGAAGCGGAGTCCAGCCCGGGGCCGTCACATGTGGTTGCCACAAGCCTGCCGGCCGCTCCTTCGTCGAATCCGCCGGCCACACCGTTCTCAAGCCCGCCCGTCTCCGCTCACTCTAACCCTCCGGCCGCCGCTCACTCTAGCCCGCCGTGTGTTTTGTTGTGAAAGCAAAACTACTTTGTTTGGTCTTCCAAAGACCGATGAGCTTTGTAAAAATCGACGCGTTTCAGAAAGGCGGGGCATAGAGGAGAAACAATAATGTACAGTATGTGGAAAATCATGTGTTTTTTTAACTTTAAACCGCATAAACATTTCATTACACCAAGTAATGTTCTTTTTAGCAACATATAACCCCTTTATAGCACTTGTATATCATTGCTCTTTTGTTGATTTTGATTGCTTCCTCATTTGTAAGTCGCTTTGGATAAAAGACTGGATAAATACTGAATTGTATAGTTTTGCTAAGTTTGAGCCTCTGAATAACATTGAGGTGCTTTGATACTCAAAAAAACTTTAGATTTGTTTTTAATATTTTGTCTAAAGGTTCATTAAACTGTTCCTTAAAAAAACAGACTTATTACTTTATATACCAGATTTTACATCGTTAAATTGTTATTTTTATTTCAATTAATGCCATTTTATTAAATCATTGTTTCTGCTATTAAATAGTGTTTTTTAGAGTTAGATGATAATATAATTTAAAATAGAAGAAATTGATAAACATCAGCTGATAAACAAAACCCTCCAATTTTGTCCCATAATCAATATGGTAGCAATATATTGCACATCCCTAAACCTAAGGATTAATATGATTAAAGAGTTATGTCATTTAACAAAGGCCATAAAATTCCCAACCCAATCAATGAAATTGTTTCCTCACTCTATAGTTGTCCATGAGGATGCCCAACCAGGGTTTGATGGACTTCATGACATCCTGACGCAGATGCTTCTCAACATCTGAGCCGTCATGGAATGTAAGATTTCCAACATGGATGGAACGTCGAACATCTGGCAGAGTCACAAACGCAGAAAAGTACTCCTGGTCTGGAGGTTCCTGTTTAGGGAAAAAACACATAATGAGACAACTAGCCATTCAAATCAAGAACACCTTATTCCCATCCATTTGCTTGTAATGAAATGTGTGGGTACCTGACACTGCATGTAGTTGAAGTAGTTAGTGCAACCAGTGACGTTTTGGAAGTATGAGGGGTAAGGAGTAAGATCACCATTCAGTAAGCTGTCAAAAACCTGACGGAGAGACGAGATGTTTTCAGAACGGAGGTAATAAAGAAGCCCCAGTGTCACAGGCGCAGGGTGTCCTGGTTTATCATACTCACCTGAAAGGCCTCCACCCATCTCTGCTCCTGGATGAGTTTGACTCCTGCTTCTGTCTGCATCTGCACATGCAGCCTCTGCAGTTCATCCACCAGACCCGTCTGATAAAGGAAATCTGCATAACCTCCGAGCATCTGAGACGAAAGTGGATTAGAGAGATCAAAGTCCATATTATACGAACAAAAGTCAAAGTCAAGTGCTTTTCACAATACATATTATTTCAAAGAAGCTTTACAGAAAGTCATACTGTCATGTTTATAGCGCCTATAGCACTTTGGTGAATTATAATTATCTGGCATCTGATGGGTTTATAAAAAAGAAAATATAATTTTCATTCACCAGTTCAGGGTCACACAGACCATCTCCAATGGCCACTCCTTTGAAGTTGATCTTCACTTTAGCAGAGGGATTGTTCTTATGGATGTAGTAGCCAATTGCTGGAACATACTTTCCTGCATATGACTATGGATTTTAAATGTTAAATATAGTTAACAGCACAGTATTTTGACTGTACAAGGGAGTAGGATTCTGATTGCATCAATCCAAAATGAAGTCCAGTTCCTCACCTCGCCTGTAGCGTAGAACGGATTAGACTGGAATGCACTGAATATCTGGAAGAACTGAGTCAGGGCACTGCGGAGGGGACAAAAAAACCCTAATATTTATCACATACATCTCACGTTGTCTTAGATATACAGTAAACGTTTGCCACTGTACCTGTACAAGTCTCTGCCCACATCATCCTGGTTTTGGGCAAATCCTCGGTCATCCTCAGTGAAACTCCATCCTGTCCCAACCTTAAAAATAAACGACAAATATCCATCTAGTATGTATAATTAAATTAAAACCGGTCATAGAAACACCGGATTCACATACTGTATTAGCATATTTGCAGTAAGGCTGTCAAGTGATAAAATACATGTGACTTATTTAATTTACTCAGTTCCTTCTTAAAGAAAGAAATAATGTGTGTAATAATTATATTCTTAGACAGAAAATATGTATCTCCATATAAAGACACTCAGATGTATGCAGCAAAGCTCTTTACCTCATTTCAGAAAATAAATAAATACATAAAATATAAAAATATTCTCAAATTGCATGGAAAGCAAGGAAAATAATATAACAAATTTTCCTAAATATGTTTTTAGGAATTAAGTGAAAATGACTTGAGCAAATTCTGAAAGAATTAAAATACACCAAACTCACCAGTAGACATATGACAGTATTACATTTTCATGATGCAATAATTACTGAAGCTTTTATCATGGTATTATCATGAAATTAAAATAAGTTGCAAAAATTGCATTTAAATACAATAAAGCAATAGATAAGAAATGTATAAAGTAAACTAATGTTTCAAATGGATTAAAATTCAAAAGAATTATAAAGAACAATAGGTAACACTTGACAATAAGGTCTCATTAGTTAACCTTAGTTAATGCACTAACATTAACAATGAGCAAAAGCAACATTTGTTACAGAAGTTATTATTCTTTGTTTAAAAAAAAATACAACTTAGTTCATGTTAGCTCAAGTCCATTAAATAATAATTACAACTTTGATTTTAATAACATGTTATTAAATGTTGAAATTAACTAAGATATATAAAAGCTTTAGAAGAATATTTCATTGGTAGTTTATATGTTAACTAATGAATTAATTGTTGTTAACAAATGAAGCCTTAAAGGGGTCATATGATGCGATTTAATTTTTTCCTTTCTCTTTGGAGTGTTACAAGCTCTTGGTGCATATAGAAGATCTGTAAAGTTGCAAAGACTAAAGTCTCAAATCCAAAGAGATATTCTTTATAAAAGTTAAGAGTCAGCCACACCTACCTAAAACGGCTCGTTCTAACACGCCCCCACATATCTACATCACTATCTGGGAAGATTTGCATAACGCCGCCCAACTGCTCACGCAAAGAAAGGCGGCGTAACTTTTATTCTCGCTGTAGTATTGTTGCCGCTGCCGCCATGTCCTGAAGACGCTGTGTGCTTCGTTGTGAAAGCGAAACTACTTTGTTTGGTCTTCCAAAAGAGGACGATATCCACTTCGTCATGCCTACAACTGATCCGTGCTGGTCGCTGAGGGAATACTTGAACTTAGTGCTGTGGATCGCCGGCACATTTTATGGAAGACTGTTTACTGATCCTGGGAGAGTAACGTTAGACTAAAATGCCGGCAGTTCTGACTCACGTAAGTAAGTTTTCTTTTATCATTTGCCACTGATGATTCAAACGCGAGTTTTGGGCAGTGTGGAGTAACGTTAGCACTTGTTGTTTGTCATTTCTCTGATCACAAATGCAGACAGGGTTTTATGTTTACGCGGCACGATGCAATGCAACGCGTAAAAAGACAGTATAAGTCATTATAATCAGTAATTATGTCCCCACTGGATGCAACAAATGCCTCGTTTGTAATGGGTTTTAATGTTTTTGTGTCGTCGCTCGGGCTGGGACACGCCATCACAATATGGTGAGGGGCGTAACATTTCCGTCTCATGCTTGAGGTATTCGGCCAATCACAACACACTGGATAGCTGGCCAATCACAGCACACCTCGGTTTTTCAGACCGATGAGCTTTGTAAAAATCGACGCGTTTCAGAAAGGCGGGGCATAGAGGAGAAACAATAATGTACAGTATGTGGAAAATAATGTTTTTTTTTTACTTTAAACCGCATAAACACATTCAATTACACCAAATACACAAAATAAGTTAATGAGAAAACTATTCTTAAAATGCTTTCATCAAAATTTGTAATAAATAATTATTCATGGTATTTTGAAGTGCCCACGATAACAATATCGTGCATGTTCATTATCATGATATATTGTATTACCGAATACCGGAACATGTCTACTCACCGGGTTGTCGATGTAAAGAACAGAGTATCGTGATGTCCAGGGGAAATCCCTATAGCCCACTGCAGAACGACATTAAAGGGTTAAATTCTAACATTTTAAGGTAATTTCATACATTGATATCTGAAGTGTAGGGTTTCACTATTAAGCAAATAAAAATTCCTTTCTGGCCCAAAAACATCTATAATACAATGTTTATAAGACACAGAAACAACATGCTAATCTTCATCAACATAACGTAACACAGCATACAGGCATTTGTACTCACACGTGAGGTTCTTATGTACAAAATATGGGCCGTGCTCCACAAACAAGCCAAACATGGAAGTGCCTCCAGGTCCTCCCTGCAGCCACAGCAGCACCGGAGCTGTCTCTGGTCTCTCCTAAACATGCTACAATAAATAAGTGTGCAGTAATAACATCACTGAATCGAAATCTGTGTTGACTATATATAATTAGTTGTGAACGACTTCTGAAAACACCTGACTCAAGTGTTGCCAACTGACGCAGAAGCTACAGTCAGCAGATCAGTCTTATCTTTGCTGTTCATGTACAGTGTTAAAGGGGTCATATGATGCTTTTTTTAAAGATCATTATTTGGTGTAACAGAATATGTTGACATGCTTTAATGTCCAAAAAACACATTCTTTTTCAAATACTGTACATTATTGTAGGTCCTCTATGCCCCGCCTCTCTCAAACGCTTAGTTTTCTTCAAAGGCCCTCCTTCCGACAAGCACAGTCTGCTCTGATTGGCCAGCTGACCCAGTGCATTGTGACTGGCCGAACACCACAAGCACTCGTCGGAAATGTAACACCCCTTATCATAATCGCGAGCTTCATCTTTCAAAATAAATGTAAAGACAGTTTTAATGTCAGTTTTACCATAATTTCAAGCCCGAAAGGGGTGAAATCGCATCATATGACCCCTTTAAAAAAATAAAAGTGCGTAACATATTACCTGGGCAGGGAAGAACCAGAAGAAAAGGTTACTGTTGTAAGTCTTGTTCACAGTGAGATATCCTGAGTAACTCTTGACATTGGCACCAGGAAGGGGTCCCACCAAACTCAGTTTTTTGGCTGCAAACCCACAATACAAAAAAGAAAGTGTATTAGCATACGGGTGAGAAACATTAGTGAATTATGACAGCAGTTATAATTTGTGGACAACCAAAGTAAATTCCACTGATCTATCAGTCTCGCACAAACTTCTCCATAATAGGGAAAATACCTTATAGCCTATTTAGCGAATTAAAGTAAAAGAAGAACGAAAGAAGAGGAACTGAAATTATTCTACACAAACAGCAAGCATACCTTCTTCTATCTTGCCTTCCTCCAGATAGGGGGTGAGCATCAGAGGTTTGCCCGGGTCAACTCCAAAACGTGACCCGCTCACACGGTGTGATTTCCGGCAGAAGAACGAGGAACAGCCCCGGGGACTGACAGACTCCAGAAGAGCCCCGAGGAACAGCAGCCTCAGCGTTTCCTTCAGCATTATAGAGTTTAACTGCAGACAGCAAAGAAATATGACACGGGGAACAATGATCCATCTTGATATTAATAGGCTCGCATTACCTGCTACCTGTTATTACAAGCCTAAACATATCAGATGAGAGAAAGATGACAACTCTTGTCAGTCTGTGAATTATCGAAAATAAGCAACATACGTACATAATGCGCGGCACATTATGTTATGAATATGTAAACAGGAAAGATAATGTGCAGGTGTGATAACTTGCCAAATCAAATAATTGATCATTTATATACATCTTGTTTTCCTGCTACTAATAATAGCGTTACCTTAAAGCCAGATGCCAATCAGAAATCCAGAAGCCGTTTGCATCGGCATGTGAAACTACAAGTAAATACAGACCAGCTTGTTGTCACGCTTTGAATGTGTTGCAGTCACATGACTATATGGCCTCGAAGTCATGTGATCGCAGTGAATCCAAGGAACTTCAGTTGAAAACACTGACCCTTACAGGCCCATTTGAGAGAAGCAGTGCTCAACCCACAAAGCAACTTTTCCAATATACAATATTATGCAATATGCATTTGCTATGTAATAGAGAAGGCCCAAGTTAATAGGCTATTTCTCAGGGTTGCTTTATTTTAAAAAAACATCTTCTGTAGATATGTTATCGTCTTGACTACAAAAAGCCATTGAACATGCCTACTGTTAGTATGTTGAATTTTCCTCAAAAGTGGGGCATGTTGTCACACTTCATAGTGTATGTTGTTAGAATGGAACCTGCCATTAAACAGTCCATTATGACCTTTTGAACAAAATCTAACCAGGTAAAAATAATAAATTACAAAATATAAACATTGTAAAACAATTATAAAACAAATAGAATTCTTTAAACATACACATATCAAACTGTTTTGTCCAACAAAGGAGTAAATTGTATAAATTCATAATATTTCAAATACATGTGACAACTTGCCCCAATAAAAAAAACTTGCTCTGACCTGACATTTATGAAGAAGCAGTCTTGTATAACATGCCACAGCTCACTTAAGAGGCATATCTTTTGAGCTTGAGAAAGACAAAAAGGTGATTTTGCCCTGTCCATCACCAGAAGTCTTGACCTTATCAGCTGTATTAAACAATTTTAAAACAATATTAAGTTTGACCAATATATTGTAGTAAAAGCTATTTTTGAATAGTAATAAATTGTAATGGCCAAAAATGTAGGCTAATATTTCTCATTTTGTGTATAAGCGTTTTGCTGTCTTCTGTTTGCAAAAAAAGAGTAAGATTCCTTAAATTTGTGACTCCCAAGAAGAAACATAATGATGGGTAATAAATATAGCCTATAGGCTAAGTAAGTATATATATATATTTTTAGCAGTGTTGACTGCATGTCCTCAAACTATTTAATTGATGTTTATTGCTAGAAATGATTGGTTTAAACTGTATTTAAACATCTCAAATGCTGGTTGCAAACCTTAGGGCAAACCTCAAAAACAACAAGTAACAGAAAAACAATTTAGCTGGACCTATTGAGATTGACATTAAACATTTTCTAAAGGTAGCTTAGTCCCATCTCTTTTTACTGCCCCTTTTGTTTTAGACAGGAAAAAGTAGACCTAGGCCTCCTTTATCCTATATTTATGGAAAGCGCAACATGCTTTTCAAGTGGGTGTGACAAAATTACATGTCTTTAAAGTGTACAGTGATGTAATAATAAACTACAGACATTAGTTTTTTTTATTTTTTAAATGAGCCACTTTTCACACTAGGTTCATTTTTGTTAGATAGTAGTTTATCAAGCATATTTGATAGATCTTGCAACACACCAACAAGCATCTAATGCCTTTTTTTTAAGTAATGGAACACCAACTGTATCTTTATTACTGCGCTGTTATGCATGCTGTAACTTTGCAGCATGTCAAAGCACAGGAAAGCCATCATTTTTAAACATGCAACATTTCTGAACAGCAAAAGGAACGCAACTTTCTTATACGGTGACAGAAGCACAGAGCTGAGAGGCATGTGAGTAGGTTTACAGCACGGTCAGGTAGACAGACAGGAGGAATGTGCGCGCGTCTCTTCCACTTTAAGAAGGCGGATTCGTCTCTGCACACACTGTGTGTTTATTACGAGCGTTGAAGTGGCACATGGAAGCAATCCCTGTCTCCAAATATGGCGAAACCTACTGGCACTGACAGCACACGGAACGGCCGGGAAGTTTTTTTGAATTCTGCTTTTCATTACGATGAAGAGTAGATGAGTTGTCACATTTTCTGTACGTATATCTGAGGTTGTATCAACTATAAGTTTCATCATATGGTTCTTCTGCTGCCACACGCGCCTGTAAATGCGGCAGCGCTGGCGACTCCCGTCTGATCCGACACTCACAGTTGGATATTATCGGCTGTTTAGGAGGAACTCTGGAGAGCTGAAGACAGGTCAGGAGAACAGAGACTGAGATGGAAGAGCTGTCAAGCCCTAACAGACGCCAGTAAGCGGGTAGATTCAGTGCATTAGACGCGATGGCAGCGTCCAGCAACTCCAGTCTGTCGGGTTCCTCCGTCTCTTCGGGTGAGTAGCCTACTGATGAATCACAATCAAACAGGACTATTTGGTTTGGGAATCTGAATAAGCAAGCAATTGACGTGACGATAGCAGAATGGAGATGGTTGGCACTGGCACTTGAATTTCTGTGGTTTTGGATGTAATTAAAGCAGACGGGATAGAACACGGTGAAGAGGTGTGTCGTACCTTTTCTTCATCCAGGGTGAACTAGACCCACCTTTGACTTCTTCACCAATGCAAAAGCATGCAGTCGTTGCTATCACCAATGCACGCTAGCAGATGATTGTGTAATGTCACACTCACTGTGCACGAGTTTTAAAGGCCACCTCTATCTGATCATACTTGCATGATAGCAAAAACAGACTTCTTTGGTGGGAACTACAAATCAAAAATGTGCACCATGTTGAATTGTAATGCCAAATAACATATTTCTCAGTGAGATATCATTGGTTACTGCATGCATTTTATGTGGAACTATAAGCATTTCGTTTTTTCCCCTCTCGATATAGGCTGTATTTATCTATATATATTTTATTTATTAAAGTCATATGTCAGCTCTTTACCATAAAGTCCATAAATAATAATATAACTTTTATCTTATATTTTTTTAGATTTATTAAAAACCTTACATAATCAGTTCCGTTACCATGATTTTGTACAGTAAACAACAGATTATGGAAAAGTATTTGAGAAAATATCTGCATGTAGTGTCATGACCTTGAGTACAAGGCTGTTAGCTAATTGTTAAATGAACCGTGCATTTGTAGCATATATCGTAACACGTTTTTATTTGGAAATTTAGCTTGAAATGACATAATGCAATTGATTAACATTGTGTTTATTGAAGTCGGCATGAAATGAATCCGCTCAGATGTACATCATAATATGGAAGAAAATATTTGTTGTTTCTTCTAATTCACCACAACTTTAGAAGTCAGTTTATTAATATTGGATTTATTTATTTGATTTATTTATTTAGCAAACAGTCTATTAACAATTAAGACTTTTCTGTCGGGATGTTTACAGTTGTGCAGAAATGTCACCTTTTTTAAAACGGAAAAGACTCGGAAATTTAGCTTGAAATGACATAATGCAATTGATTAACATTGTGTTTATTGAAGTCGGCATGAAATGAATCCGCTCAGGTGTACATCATAATATGGAAGAAAATATTTGTTGTTTCTTCTAATTCACCACAACTTTAGAAGTCAGTTTATTAATATTGGATTTATTTATTTGATTTATTTATTTAGCAAACAGTCTATTAACAATTAAGACTTTTCTGTTGGGATGTTTACAGTTGTGCAGAAATGTCACCTTTTTTAAAACGGAAAAGACTAATTTCGTGGAATGACCCAAGTGTGATTTGGGCATAACAGCAATAGTATAATGTCAGCATTGTTTATAAATTTGTCATCAGTGTCAACTGTTGATATCCCAAGTAAATCACTGCCAGTAATGCCAACAACATGTTTGGGGTTTTTTTTGTGTCTATTTCAACATGTTGTAACTTGTAACGTGGGAACAAAAAACTGGTTTGGACACATCCAGTACAAATGCACTTCCCACCCATTGTCTCAAGGGATCTAGGTTAGGCTAGGCCAGGCATATATATCCTAAATCCCAACATTTCAGATTTTTTTGCATCCAAAATGACTCATCAAACGTTTTCATAGGCGTGTGATGAAAACTAATTACCCTAAAAGCTGTTCCTCTCTCTGTTTTATTCACTCGAAAGATTTTCTATTATCTTGATCTTATTATCCCTGAGAAATTATTGATGTTGAAAATGAGCTTTTAAAATCACCTGTCATCTTCCTAGCTGGGTGTCATGTGGTGTTGAAGCTGCATTATCACATGTAAGAAAGTTTGACTGTCGATATATTAATCTTCACATACAATTACTTACTTTTCAAAACCTATGACATATTTTCACACAGGTACCAAACTGACCTACTACACATTTAAGTCTTCACCATATTCTCTCTCTACTGTCCAAAAGTTTAGGGTTGGTGGGTTTTTCTCTGCCATTTATTTAATCAAAAATACAATAAAAACATGAATATTGTGAAATGTCATAATAAAATAACTGTTTTCTATTTTAATGCATTTTAAAATATAGATTGGCAAAGCTGAATTTTCTGTAGCTATTACACCGGCTATTAACTTCAGTGTCAAAAGATCCTTTGGAAATTAGTCTAATATGCTGATTTGCAGCTCAAAAAATATTTCTTATGGCAAATGTTGAAAACAGTTATGCTGCTTACCGTGAAACATTTTTTCATGATTCTTTTTAGTTCAAAAGAATAGCATTTTTTAAAAATATGTCTTTATAACATTATAAATGTATTTGCTGTCTCTTTTGATCTTTTTGCTGAATAAAAGTATTAATTTATTTCACAAAAACTGAAAAAAAAAAATCACACTGACCCCAAACTTTTGAAGGGCAGTGTATATATATGACTTTTTTACATTTTGTGACCTTAGATAAGAAACAAACATTGGGTGGAAGGGAACCCACCGTCCCCAAATTCACCATAAGACACAAAACGGAGCAAAAAGCATCAGGTTGGCTGGAGGTGTGAGAAGCACAAAAGAGTGTGCAGGTGTTTAAATACACCGATCACAAATGTGAGGAGAGATAAGGTTGGAAACGCGCTCAGAATCACTCCCACACAGAAATGCATGTTAACACCCTGTTCCCATGCTGTGCCGCTCGGCATTGCGTTTGTAAGAACAGAAGGAGGGATGTGTGATCTGAGGGACAGTACACGTCTCAAGGGAGTACAAGTTCAAGTAACAAGCTTTGTTGAATGGGCGTGTAAAGAAGAACCATTTTCGTGTAGGCACTCATTCCATTAAAGCTCAATAGTGACCTTGGGAGAGAAAAAGAGAGGGTTTGTCTAATTCACTTCATGCTTGCTGTAACTCTTCATGCAGACGCACAGAACCATGACTCCTCCTCCACACAAAGCCACGGGCTCTTGAGATCCAGTAAAGGGATCAAGCCAAGCCATGACTCTCCGTGGTCGCCATCCATTCCCAAATAGATTAGCTCACTTGCATGCTGCTGAAAAAGCAGAAGTGCACTGCAGCCACGAGGCCTGCAGCAGGCGGGGAGTCTTTTCTGCCTGCGGTACGGAGAGCTGTCATTAGTTTCGTGCCCCCGGTGTAATCATCGTATGCCGTATACTGCACCTCAACCAGCCTCGCCGTGTCTGTCACAGGAGTATCATTATGTTAGAAAAACGCTTTTTTGCCAGAAGCCTTGTTTCATCTAGTTTGGGTGCGTGTAACACGCACATTCTGCTTTATATTAGCCAAAAACAGGGCTGTAAACAAATGCAGGGCAGAATGGCGATATGTATGCCGCTCGGCTCAGCTCTTCTGACTTCAAAGGCCAATTCGAGCTTTGATATTTCCCTAAAGGAATACTGGGGCTGCAGATCAGAGCTGCAAGCTTGTGAGTGTTTCAGAAATGATGAAGTTGAAATTATGAGGGATTTCATGGGTTTGTGCTGATTTGATTTCCTTTAATCTGAAGGGGTGGTGTTGGCTTAAGCTTGGGGCACTTGACCAGAAGGTCGCTGTTTTAATCCCAGTAAGGAGGGACTCGCTTCTTCATTGTACCCTTGGGCAAGACATTTAACCCCAGATTGCTCCAGACAGATTGTCCCGGCCGTAAGTGCACTTTAGTAAGTCGCTTCGGATAAGACTTCAGATAAAAGGATCTACTAAAGACAACTTACGCACTTACAGTATGAATCTGCAAGGGGTTCATTCTTTTAAAGTCAATGTGGAACGGCATTTACAATTGTACTAATGTAATCTGACTTTTATGTGGTTTAATCATCAAGTAGTAACTAAGAACATATTTTTGTTACATCTTGAACACGCCATTACTTAAAGGGATAGTTCACCCAAAAATTTAAATTCTGTCATTAATTACTCACCCTCACGTCGTTCCAAACCTGTAAGACTTTCGTTCATCTTCGGAACACAAATTAAGATATTTTTGATGCATTCTGAGATCTCTCTGACCCTCCCATAGTGTCAGGGATATGGACCTGTCTGTGTGTTTTTCTCCCCATGTGCTTCATGACCTAGTTTCTCCCTTGTCTGATTGTCATATTTGATTCACCTGTGACTTGTTAATTACCCCGTTTAAAGGGTCATGAATCCCCAGACTACTTCTTCTGAGATTTTAGCAGAGATGTTTGTGTTGCACATCATAGAAGACAATATTAGCATCCGATAATTTTAACTGTTGGAGAAAACTGGTTAATTTTAAGCATTTTTGCACTATTTTCATCTTCCAGGTTTAAAATCTACATTGTGTTGACGTCACAATATGTGACGTGGCAATGGACTATAGTACATCGATGACGCGTCGGTGTCTATTCAATTATTCATGAGACTGCGTGTTCTTATCCTATGAGAAGACGCTTCGCTTAATTATTCACATAAGCATGTGTTGATGTGCTATGACAGATGTTTCAGACTGTGAGATGACATCACGCACATTAACTGAGAGAAACGTTCATGGATCGAAGAAGAGTGTTTGTTTTTGCTTTGTAATAAGAGTTCGGCACAAACACGATTCACTCACTTGGTGAGCATAATCATTTTTACAGCTCTGTGACACAACCCGTCAAAAGGCTTATATAAATGCCACAGAATAAGCCTTAAAAGTTCTCAGAGGTGCAACAGTGTGTTCATATATATGTTTTCGATGCAGAGTACAAATGGCTGTGCATTTATTTGTGTTTTAACTCGATGGGAGCGAAATGAAACCGTCTGAACGCGAAGCTGTGTGTGTTGTCTGTCGCCCCTCTTCCCTCTCCGCTGAGTCCGCTCCCGCTGTGCACCACTCCCACTTTTTTAGCATTTTTTTAAAACTGTGGTGAGAACTAACCAGTGCTGAAACGGGGGTTTTTATGACCCTTTAAGTTTAGTATTTATAGTGTGGTCTGCCCCATGTTTCCTTGTCGGGTCTTAAACGTCTATGTGCTACGTGTGTGTCTCCTGGCTACCCTGTCTTCTCCCTAGTATGGATTAATAAAGACTGTTTATTGTGAGTATCTCTCGTCTCCTCGTTCCTCACTCCTCACAGTAGGAATCGTGACAGAAGACCCGACCAAAACAAAAAGTATAACTGCATTTTCCCCCTCCGTTTTGTTTCTGCGTTTTATTCAGTTTTGATTTCTGTTTCTCCCCATGGACCCCTTATCCCGCCAAGAGTACCTCCTCCTCCTGCTGGAGCAAGGGGAGAGATCGCTTGAGGGCCATAACAGACTGTTTCTGGCCATCGCCCATCTCACCAGCTACCCGGACGATGCGCTCTGCGCGTTCTACGACGCCAGCCTGAACCCCACGTGCAGAGCGCTGTCGTCTGAAGATGGCTCTCGAGCGGATTTCTCCACCTTTGTGGAGTGGATACTGGCGAGAAACAGATCCCCGTTCACCGTCTGTTCCAAGGAGGATCTCGCCAGTTCCACTCTGGACCCAGAGCCCAGCCCACCATCACCTCGCTGTGTGGAGCTCAAGCCCGAGCCCACCGTTGACGAACAGCCCGAAACCGCCGCGACCGACGAGCCATCACCGCATGGAGCGACAGAGCTGAGGATCGCCATGGAGCCGGAGCTGTTCATGACGTCAGTCCAGGTGCGAGAGCCGGCAACAGAGCTCGCCATGAGGGAAAAAGCTATGGACTGTGAGATCGCGGAGAGGAGCTCCGCCCCCTGCACCATGGCTGAGGGTGAGCTGAATGTGGATCTGGGACTGCTGGACTTCAAGGGAGAGGTCATGGATGTATATGCTGATCTGCCCCCTCTCCTCTCTCCTTTGTCTGAGCCCTCTGTCAGTCCTGCTCCTACGCCCAACCCAGAACTGGCTCTTGTCCCCCTGTCCAGCCCAGAGAGGGCTCCTGTTTCCACGCCCTGCTCAGAGAGAGACTATGTTCCCGAGTGAAGCCCTGTTGTTCCCCTGTCAGTCGTGCTCCCCGTGCTGGGAGTCGCTATTTGGTGTGTGTGTGGGCAGTGCACATCAGCCCTGAAAGCCTGGAGGCTCAAAAATGCACACCCACCCGCCCGCTCCTGCCTCCTCCACCACTGTCGTCTGGCAGCCCCCCTGCTCTCCCTCAGCCCACCATCAGCACGGTGCGAGCCCCGCGGGTCTGCCAGTCTCCATCGTCGACGTGGCTGAAGAATCCTTTGCCTCCGCCTCAGAGTCCAGGACTCCGCCTCGGCCCGGCGACACCCAAAAGCTCCACCATGGCTCCTAGCTCCCTCCTCTCCGCCATGGCTCGTTAGTCCACTGACTCCACCGGGCTCCCTCGTCCCTCCGGCTCCGCCTTGGTCTGTCGTCGACCATCCTTCGCCTCGGGACTCCACTCCTTCGGCTGCGCCTCATCCCTCCATCCCTCCGGCTCAGTCAGGCTCCTCCTTTCCTTCGTCCCTTCCTCCCTCCGTCGGCTCCAGAGTCATCAGCCCTTCCTCCACCATGGCTCCTCCCTCCATCGGCTCCACTGTGGGTCGCATTCATGGCTGTGGCCTGGGTCCCACCTGGCTCCGCCTGCTCCAAGTTCCTCCTGTCTCCTCCCTGGCTCCTCCCTCCGTCTGGTCCACCCTGGCTCCTCCTGTCTCCTACCTGGCTCCTCCCTCCGTCGTCTCCACCCTGGACTCTGTTTGCCGTCCTCCACCCGAGCCTCCACCCAAGGTCCCACCCGTCCCTCCCTCTGTTGTTTCTACGGCGCGAGGACGCGACTTCCGGGAGTGGGCGATATGTCAAGGCTCAGAAACGTAGCAAGGAGATCGTTAAAATATTCCATGTGACATCAGTGGTTCAACTGTAATGTTATAAAGCTACGAGAATAAATTTGTGCGCAAAGAAAACAAAAATAATGACTTTATTCAACAATTAGTATCCTCCGCACCATTTTGGAGAGTATCACATACAGTACATAAATAATGTATGCTGTTCTGTGTCAGCAGCACCATACGCGGATACACTGTTTACGTTGTTTACGCTTTGATCTGAACATAAACAATGTATCTGTGTACATACGTTGTGTACGTTGTTTAAAAAATGCTTATATATGCATACAGTCATGGCCAAAAGTTTTGGCAGTAACATACATTTTTTGTTTTGCAGAGTTTGCTGCTTAAGCTGTTGTGGTGTTCATTCACATTGTTTCTAGATTATTATGTAGATTGATCAAATGCATTTTAAATAATTGCCAAAAGCTTAATTTGCCAAAAAATTTACTTCACAAAAAAACAAATTTCACTGTTTTTTGATCCTGACACAAAATGACCAGCTAACATTAATTGACTAATCATATCAGCAGCACATGTGAAAATGTGAATGAGTACTAGTCAGGTGAAATCACTATCATACTAAATAGATTGTAAGAGCGGACTGATTGCTATAAAAGGAGGGAAGAAGCGCTTCCAATCATTGTGTTCTTGTTAGCAGTGGTTACCTCCAAAGAAACATGTGCAGCCATCATCGTTTTGCATCAAAATGGCCTCACATGCAAGGAAATTGCAACAAAGAATATTGCATGAAAGAACCATTTACCGGATCATCAAGAACTTCAAGGAGAGAGGCTCGACTGCAGTGAAGAAGTCTTCAGGACGTCCCAGAGCGTCCAGCAAGTTCCAGGATTGTCTCCTCCTGAGGAGTCAGCTACAGAATCGTGTCACCAGCAGTGCAGAGCTTGCTCAGGAATGGCAGCAGGTTGGTGTGAGAGCATCTGCACGCACAGTGAGGCCAAGACTTTTGGACAATGGCCTGGTGTCAAGAAGAGCAGCAAAAAAGCTACTTCTCTCCAAGAAAAACATCAAGAACAGATTCAAGTCAATCCTGAAAAGGCGAGTGGACAAGCAGAAGCCCACGAATGGTGATCAACTCCGAGAACTAATAAGGCAAGAATGGATTGTCATCAGTCAGGATTTGGCCCAGAAGCTAATATCCAGCATGCCAAAACAGCATTGCAGAGGTTATGAAGAACAAGGGTCAACACTGTAAATAACATTTAATACCTAAATGTATTTATACATTGAACAATTTGATACAGTGCACTTTTTATGTACATACATGTTTTTTACATTGTACTTATATATTTTTAAAATACCTGCAGGTAATTACATCTGCAATTATTTTCTGTAATTACACATATAATTACACTGTTGAACCATCCTTTTTAAGGCAAAGCTGAATTTTCAGCAGCCATTACTCTAGTCTTCAGTGTCACATGATCCTCAGAATTCATTTAAATATTTCTTATTATTTATCAGTGTTGAAAAGATATTTGTGGAAATCATTATACATTTTTGAGGATTCTTTGATGAATAGAACGTTCAACATAAGTTTTATAACATTATACATGTCTTTACTGTCACTTTTGATAAATAAAAAAATTATAATTTAAATGTTTAAATTATAAATAGTTTATTATTGTAACTGAGGGAATACAGGAAGCATGCGGATCCATCTGCAAGGCTTTATTAACTGAGACGTGGTCAAAAACAGGCATAGGTCAGACAATGGCAAACAGGTATATTGATGGCAAGGCAAGAGGGATAATCAAGGTACAAGGCAAAGGTCCAGGCAGGGGCAAACAGTATCCAATAGGGCGAGACTCGAGAGATAATCCAGGTAAACAGGCAGTGATCAGAACACGGGGAAACAGACAAGGCAAAATGAAGAAAACAAGACACTAGGCTTGGTAATGCAGCTAACACTAGGGGAGTGGAAAATGCAGAACAATACACGGCCGTGAGAGAGAGGAAGTCCATGGCTTATGTAGCATATCTGATTGGATTCAGCTGTGTGTGTGTGTGTAATCAGTGCAATGGTTGATTTAAATATTTCTTATTATTTATCAGTGTTGAAAAGATATTTGTGGAAATCATTATACATTTTTGAGGATTCTTTGATGAATAGAACGTTCAACATAAGTTTTATAACATTATACATGTCTTTACTGTCACTTTTGATAAATAAAAAAATTATAATTTAAATGTTTAAATTATAAATAGTTTATTATTGTAACTGAGGGAATACAGGAAGCATGCGGATCCATCTGCAAGGCTTTATTAACTGAGACGTGGTCAAAAACAGGCATAGGTCAGACAATGGCAAACAGGTATATTGATGGCAAGGCAAGAGGGATAATCAAGGTACAAGGCAAAGGTCCAGGCAGGGGCAAACAGTATCCAATAGGGCGAGACTCGAGAGATAATCCAGGTAAACAGGCAGTGATCAGAACACGGGGACAGACAAGGCAAAATGAAGAAAACAAGACACTAGGCTTGGTAATGCAGCTAACACTAGGGGAGTGGAAAATGCAGAACAATACACGGCCATGAGAGAGAGGAAGTCCATGGCTTATGTAGCATGTCTGAGAGTCCTAACAGGAACGGATCACATGATTGAAAGCTCTGGTAAGCAAACAGCAAGAGAGATAACTCACAACAGCGACTGCGTGTCCTTTTACTCGACCTCTGCATTTCAATCGGCATCGGATGAGGAGAAGCTCTGATCTTAGTTCTGGAGTTGCTTAACATCAAAGTCAACAGCTAAGGCAAAAGAGAATGGAAGAACTCTTACAATCAATTAATGCGAACAAAATCACTCTTAAGCTGAAGACAGTCTGGTTAAGTGTCACATAGTGGCGGTCAAGTTAAAGAACCTCGGTTTTTCAAGGTCTGTACTAAGCTGTTGCACATAGCTAAAAAAAGCATGAATGAAGGGATGAAAGACTGAATGGAACCTCAGCCTGTGATGACAGAGATGGTAAATGAGGCATGCACATCACTTACTGGCCCAAAAATTTACTTTCTCTCCGTCGCACTTCGGAAAGCTGCTCATTATTATAATCTTGTTTTTAAAGGCTTTCGTTTCTGACAGAAGCCACTGTAGTACGGTATGTTCATTAGTGGTCATCTTAATAGTTTCCATGGTTTCTCATGTGATTCCTGCTGTAGTTTTACAGTCAGTAAGTCTGAGTGAAATAAGAGGCTTATTTAAGCCTGCAGTTTTATTGGTGGATGGAGTGTTGTTGAGAACCAGAGGAGAGAAGGGAGTTTTAGTGCTCACCTCTTCCTGTGTCTCTGCATTTATTATTAATCACCTCTGTGGAGATCCCCATGGTCATCCATCACCCTCTGGAATCACATTACCAAACAATGGATCTCCCTGCTACCGATGTGTCTGTGTGCTTGTGTACTGTACATGTGCACATGTGTGTGTGTATATGTGTGTAATATCAGATGACAGGCCCACTGACACCCAGCAATCTGTTCACTGACCGTCTCATGCATTTTGCACATAAAACTGGAAAGCACTTTTTCTATCTGGCAAGCTCTAATCTAATTTACTGGCTTTACACAACGTCCTGGAGAATGTGTTTACGGGGCTTTTTAGTAGTATTTTTAAGTCAGGTTGATACATGAGCACAAACATTTGTCAGTTTAGTAGAATCAAATCTTTCAAAGTTTATTTTGAGACACTTTGTAGCAAGTTAAATACATATCAAAAAGAAAAAAATGGTAACGCTTTAGTTTAGGGACCAATTCTCATTCTTAACAAGTTGCTTATTAGCATGTATATTACTAGCATATTGGCTGTTTATTAGTTCTTATAAAGCACATGTTAATACCTTATTCTGCATGACTATATTTTAGATCCCTTAATCCTACCCACACCTAAACTTAAAGGGATAGTTCACTCAAAAATGAAAATTACCCCATGATTTACTCATCCTAGGTGTATATGACTTTCTTCTTTCAGACAAATACAATCAGAGTTATATTAAAAATTGTCCTGGCTCTTCCAAGCTTTATAATGGCAGTGAATGGGTGTTGAGATTTTGAAGTCCAATAAAGTCAAGTCAAGTCAAGTCACCTTTATTTATATAGCGCTTTTAACAATACAGATTGTGTCAAAGCAACTGAACAGCATTAATTAGGAAAATAGTGTGTCAATAATGCAAAATGTCAATAGTAAACACTAATTTTTCAGTTAAAGGCAGTTCATCATTGAATTCAGTGCACCCATCCATCATTAAAAGTACTCCACACGACTCCAAGGGGTTAATAAACGTCTTCTGAAGTCAGTTGAACTTCAGATGTAATTACCTGCAGGTATTTTAAAATATACACGGATAAATTGTTTATGTTCAGATCAAAACGTAAACAGCGTATCCGCGTATGGTGCTGCTGACACAGAACAGCATACATCAGTTCATTTCAGAAGGTCATTATTAAAGGGTTAGTTCACCCAAAAATGAAAATTAGGCCGTGTTTTACTCACCACAGAGGCATCCTAGGTGTATAGGCTATAACTTTCTTCTTTCAGACGAATCCAGACGGAGTTATGTTTAAAATTGTCCTGGCTATTCCAAGCTCTATCATTGCAGTCAGCAGGTGTTGCAGTGCTTCAGTCCCAAAGAAGTGAAATAAAAAGCACCCATCCATAAAAAAAGTGTCTCACACGGCTCCGGGGGGGTGAACAAAGGCCTCCTGTAGCGAATCGATGCGTTTTTGTAAGAAAAATATCCATATTCAAAACGTAATAATCACTTTAATCTAGCTTGCGCCAACAGTTGTACACGGAAGCAGTTCCGGGCTGATGAAGTATGAGGTCAGTGCTGCGCATGCGCCAGTGAGTCTCGTGAAAACCAACATTTGTTAACAGCATCAAAGGAAGCAAAGTTTCCTTACTTTAGCAAAGGAAAACCAGTCTCCTCTTGGCTTATATCGAAATCCTCTGACATTCTTCTTTACAAATCCTCATTTTGTACTTCAAATTCGTGATGTTATTTTGTTTTGATCTCTCTCCTGCGCTTCCGCGTGCGTCACTTCTGAGCGGCGCATGCGCAACGCTGACCTCATACGTCATCCACGCAGAACTGCTTCCGTTGTTTACAACAGTGAGCGCAAGCTAGATTAAAGTGATTATTACGTTTTGAATATGAAAAGGCATGACGTGACATGTGGCCAAGTATGGTGATCCATACTTGGAATTAGTGCTCTGCATTTAACCCATCCAAAGTGCACACACACAGCAGTGAACACACACCGTGAACACACACCCGGAGCAGTGGGCAGCCATTTTTGCTGCGGCGCCCGGGGAGCAGTTGGGGGTTCGGTGCCTTGCTCAAGGGCACCTCAGTCGTGGTATTGAAGGTGGGAGAGAGCGCTGTACATTCACTCCCCTCACCTACAATCCCTGCCGGTACAAGACTCGAACCTGCAACCTTTGGGT
Source organism: Sinocyclocheilus grahami (assembly GCF_001515645.1). Taxonomy (NCBI): domain Eukaryota; kingdom Metazoa; phylum Chordata; class Actinopteri; order Cypriniformes; family Cyprinidae; genus Sinocyclocheilus; species Sinocyclocheilus grahami. The sequence goes on along the minus strand of NW_015505401.1, from coordinate 1,917,309 downwards.
TACGAGTCCGACTCTCAAACCATTAGGCCACGACTTCCCCTATGGATATGAATATGGATATTTTTCTTACAAAAACATATCGATTCGCTACAGGAGGCCTTTGTTCACCCCCCGGAGCCGTGTGAGACACTCTTTATTATGGATGGGACCTTTTTATTGCACTTCTTTGGGACTGAAGCACTGCAACACCCACTGACTGCAATGATAGAGCTTGGAATAGCCAGGACAATTTTTAATATAACTCCGACTGGATTCGTGAACACACGAGCCGTGTGAGACCCTTTTTATTATGGATGGGACCTTTTTATTTCACTTCTTTGGGACTGAAGCACTGCAACACCCACTGACTGCAATGATAGAGCTCGGAATAGCCAGGACAATTTTTAATATAACTCCGACTGGATTCGTCTGAAAGAAGGAAGTCATATACACCTAGGATACACCTATAAAAGTTTGATTCTTTCATGTTTTGGTTATCATAATAAACTTCATAAATGAACACGACTTCTATGAAATTTGAGGCCTATATACAGTCGCCATAAGTAAAAAGCTAAATGTAGGCTTAACAAACTACACCACGGTCATATGACTTCAAGGTCACCTCCATTAAGCTTCTGACAACTCTTTAATCTTTATTTAAAAACACTTTTCCTGAAAGTGTGAGTCAGAATGGTTTGCAAGAGCACAATTCTAAACATAATGGCTCTGCAAAAGCTGACTGGTAAGTAGATGAGTTTTCCTGTTCAGTATAACTGCTAACTTGTTTCCGGGCTTTGGCCTACAGAAAGCACTCTAGTAAATGTACACACAACACAACAAACTCTCTGAATGGTTAAAATGTCAGTCAGACTATGTCTTCCTTCATAAGTGGGCAGTTTTTGGCTATAATAAAATGCATTGTAGACCAGACATTGTATACCGTTTGTCTACGTGAGACTGTGTGTGTGTTTCCTTTGCCAATCAGAAGTGAGGGGCTTCCAAGAGTACATGCGCTTGTATGTGTACACACACAATTAAACAAAGGCATACAGCCTTACAGGAAAATACCCAAACCCACCCTCACTTGCATGCAGTGTTACAGGATAAACACACTTCATCTTGCCTTCCCTCATGATTGCTCTGTCTGATGCCCCGTCTCACACATAGTCACAAAATTCTCCACATTTCTTGCCAGTTCTGTTCCTGTCTTCTCCACAGAATATCCCCACACTCTTTAAGCTCATTGTGTGAAGTGGAAGAGATGTGTGGGTTTGCGTTCTGTGCCTCAGAGAGACATAGAGTCTATATAATATACCCCAGCTCTTCCAGAGCAGCATACTGTACAGATGGCCTCACCACAGGAGCTGGAACATGTTCCCGAAAACACTGGATCAGCACTAAATGTGTGTGTATTGCATATTCACATATGTGTGTTCACTGAAACAGACTGCTGTGTGTGTAGATACAGTTTTGCTGACATTGTTGGTACCAAATGTCTCTACAGGCAGTGTTTTCTTCATAATTCTTTTGGGGTTTTTACACATCTAGACTTCACTTGACACAACAATAAAATTTAACTATAAGTCATTTCCATTTTACATGCAGTAGTGACAGCTTCGTTGTGTATTGTTGCGTACAAACTAGCCAGTAGATACCAAAGCAGAACCATTCTGCGTCTTTAAACAAAACAAAATAGTGGTGTTTTGTTCCTGAAACGGTGTCATTGAATGAATCAGTTTAAGAAAATTTTTCAGCTTTCAAATTTTGTAATTTTTTTGTGGCTCTTTAATGTGTCATGACAGATCACTGTAGTGCCTCAGTTCAAGCAGCACATGAAGGGATCATCTCCTCCTCTTTACTAGTTATTGTAGCACAAAATAAACATGAATGAACATGAGAAGGTATCATGTTTCAACTCTGGAAATGCATCAATACATCCAATTTATCAAGTTTGAGTCCACCAACGTTAATCTACTCTTCTGTCTGGTTTGTTTGTCAGACAAAATGGCAGATTCATCATTATGATTGGTCAGATTGCCTGTCAGTCAGACTCCTAGCAAAGAGTGAATTGACCCTTCACAAAGACCCACCCTCCTTAGTTACTGTTGCTATCTCCAGTAAAAAAATACATTGCGGAGCAAAGCGGAAACTGACAACACGCCGACAGACAAGACAGCAGGTTACTTCTGGTATGAAACAAGGTCTCAGGACTCTCAGCCTTTATATTTTGTCATTTTTAAAGAAATTCAAACAATAAATACCGTTTCGTGGCTCTGTAATGAGTCGTGACAGATCACTGTATCACCTCAGTTCAAACACGTGAACCTATTGTCTTTTCATATGTACTTAAAGCATGAAATAAACATGAATAAACATTAGAACATATTTTATTTCAACACACCATTTTTCAAGTTTAAGTCCATCGAAGTGAATTTACTCTCCTGTCTGATTTGTGGTTCAGGCTAGAAGGAATAAAGCTACGGCCACTGGGCATGCACACATCAATATAGTGTAATTTTGTCACACTGTACAACAATAATTACTGTTTTTTCATTATTATTTAGGGTTGGGGTGGGTGTAGACATTAATAAAACACGATCTAATAGGTAGACAATTTCATTTATTGTTAGTTTCCGGCCGTAGCTGTTGGACAAGATGGCGGATTCTGCATTATGATTGGTCAGATTGCCTGTCAATCAAGCTCTTTGCGAAGGGTCAATTAAACCCAATGTAAAATCTGTATGGGGAAATCTTTTTTCCTTGCTCAAAATTCATTGACAGCCTGTCTTGAATGAACAAAACTGTGAAGCAAACAATTTTTATAATACATTTATTACAAAAAAATTTATTACATTTATTACAAAAAAGTTGAATGTTTAACTTGTGTGAGTAACATTTTCATATGTGGACAAGCAGTCTGTATTGATACTGGCACAAAACCTGCCTTATTTCTATAATTGAAATAAATAATAATATCCTGTAGTTAAGTAAAATGTTGATATGCTGGTTCAGTAATCGCTCTGATGGATTCAGATGAGTGAAGGATTCAGACTGATTCAAACCAGTCTTTTGTAATGATTCATTAAAAGTTTATGAGTCACACTGATCATGCTGTATTGCTGAACTTGAAACAGCATAACTTTCTAGTATCCTGTTCCAAATTCAGCCTATGTTTTTGATTCACTAAAAAGAAACCATCATAAACCATGTTTGTGAATTAAACAGTGCTTGCCGCCAGCGAGGACAACTCGATAAAAAGATGTTTCTTGTTTAATTTCCTCACATTCATTCACATAAGGCTAACATAATTTTTTTTGCCATGGCTCTGTAAATGCTGTTGCTGTTGACAAGGAAACGCTTCTCACAAAGACAGTAAACCTGAAAAAATATAGTGTGTGGAACCATATTGTAGGGACCAGCCAAGTGTTTAGCTGTAAGCATTAGAAATATCAGTGTAAAAATAATAGAAGTCAAAGTAGAATGTATAGAAAATAATCGAATGATAGTGTATGTGTGTATGTTAGGGTGTTGGGATTAGATTTTGTCATGAGGTTTTATTAAGGTCGTGTTCCTCTGCATGCAGATATTTTAGATGGGGGTGTTCATTTGAAGTACATACTGCTAGTGTGGATCAGCATTTCTATGTGTGTTTTGCCCTAAGGAAGCCTGTTCCCTCTCATCCGCTGAGCTTTAATTTGTGTGAGAGATCAGAGTCTGCCCAAGAAAGTGGGAGCTGTGAGGGTGTGTGTGAGCTGCAGATAGTCGTCCAACTCTCCATCTCAAAGCAGCTTTAACGCTCTCAGAATCTTCTAAGCAACCAAATCTTTCCTGCTCCATCCTGAAATCAACAGCAAGTGACATTTAACATTACCCAGCCTGTAA